>NC_142824.1:14796003-15096003 GCF_057945365.1 Rhopilema esculentum
GGCCTATTTCGATCCACAACTGGGTATATATTTTTCATCGTGTTATTTCGGACCCTTATTCTGACGTTTTATGCTCTGAGGAGTGTCAGACGAAAAAGCTTTAAGTATGTCGTAAATGTTTGCTTTTTCAAAGCCATTTTCAAATTCTGTACCGCAAAAAATTGTTCAAATAACAACTCACTGACTGGGAGTACATTTTGAAGAAACCTAATAGTAGCCTATATATAGGGTGATTTCCAAACATTAAATGACATGACAGCAAAAAATGAACAACGTCAGATCAATGTCTTAAATGTAGTTTTTAGTCAGGAAAAAGTTCTATATTAGAGGGGGAGAGGGCTGCCATTGAGCTTATTCAAGGGGAGGGCGGTCAGGGGTCCCGTCTTTCCAACTCCAGAAAGTCTGGACTTTGCACGTCTCACTTTTGATGAACAAACGCCGCAATGAAGAGTCGAGAAAGTCCAAAGTCAATCCGTAAGGAGAGAGAATGATATTTCTTCCTCTCCTTTAAACATCTTCCATTTTCTTCATACTCGCTCTCAGTAGCGTAGCTAAGATGAAAAGATTTTGGAGGCAAAGGTAAGTTGAGCGATTGGGGGTCCTTATCCATTGGAACGCCGGAAAATGCTCCTTTTCCCCATTTCCCATTTCCTTTGCACTTTCTTGCGGTTTGCTGATCTGGAGAGAGAGGAACTTAGGCAATTCCGCAAGATTTCAATCAGGCGCCCATCAATGTCAGTAGATATATCAACGATGCACTCACAAAAGATTCATTCAGATTTGTAAACCTATCATTTTCACTTAACGACCTTATCAATATCAAGGAACAAAGTTGTCGAAAACATTAACTTTTCTTTCATTCTGTGGCTTCATATCTTTAGAAAACAGGTGTCTATTACAAACGTGCCTGTTTGTTATGATGCGAGTTAATTACAAAGAATAAAATGGCATAATATTGACCGGCCTGAAAAGTGCACAATATAAACGATTCTCCTCAACGAAAAAATGTCTTTCCATTGTACATAGGTGGCACAGACCGTTTACTTGACTTTCCTAAAGTCTATTTTTTGTTAACTCCGAAAGGCATTCGAACTATTGCGAGAGCAAGCCGTAAATCCTTGAATTAGCCCCCTGGGGGCTTATTTATTTTTGGTATTTTTGGATAGGGGTTTATTCGAGGGGGGGGGGGGGGCTTATACGAGGAGGGCGTAAAAATTATTGTCGACATTAAAAAGGCATCATTAAAAGACCTCGTTTATTTAAGTAGGAATTTCTTTATTAACATTTAATTAATTATTACCAAAAGTATGCATTTGTTGTAGTAATTCAATAAAACGCCATAGGCAACCTCAGATGGCAAAAATTATCAAATGGAGGGGTCCAATTCGAGAATTTACAATAGCAGTGGGGGCTTAATCGAGAGGGGGTGGGGGGCTTTTGACAATTTGTAGTTCTAGGGTGGGGGCTTATTCGAAGGGGGGGGGGCTTTTCGGGGGGGCCAATTCGAGGATTTACGGTATGTAGACTGCGGAGGAGACGACAGGGGGCGAAGGAAAATCCCTTTCCTTCTATTTTTCTTCTTCTTCTGTTCACAAAAAACCAAGCCCCGGCAAAAAGAATTGAACATATGACTGATCAGTACATTCGAATTTCACTAAGCAACGCTCAACATCATATAGAGCAATGAGCAGGTATATCTAACAGGGCTCACGGTCTGAGCAGCGCTCAGCATTATAAAACATTGGGCCGAATGACCCCAACATTGAAATATCAGTAAGTTACCAACAAGGTTCTTCCCAGAGGTTTTAACGTGGTTTTAACTTTGTTTAGCTAGATTAGTTAATCATAATTTGCAAAATGTATCCCCTGATTTTTAGTTTATTTAAACTAGGGTTCCAACGTTAAGCAAAAAAGAGACCAAAAGATATCAAACAAGCATACTGATCTTACCGATGTGCCGTTGCCAGTAAGGCATAATTGGTCTAGACCATCTGGAGATGTACCGAACTGAAAAAGAAAAAAACCTTGTAAGAAAACAGCTCATTCTCAATTAGATACAAAACATAACTTCCATGTTAAAGCACATATCCCTCAACAATTTTTAAATCCAAAAGCTATATATTTTCGAAACCAAAAAGAAATGTTTTAGAGAAAGTATTGGCCCATTTTATTCTTTACGTAGTTTAAAGTTTTCGATCTTTGTTCTGTCGCCTTGAAGAGTGTCAGAAGAAAAGCGTCAGTATGTTTCAACATGTCTGCTTTTCTCAAAGCCCCTTTTTTTCTCAAACGGTTGAACAATTTTTCTAAAATGTTTCAGGCACGCCGAAGCCGGGGGCATTGAGTGCTGTAGCCCCCCCCCCCACCTCTTTGCTAGAGTATTGTATCAAGGATATGGCACTGAAGATAATGGTGGCAAACTACCATTCAGGTTTGCAAACTTGTCTAGAGCCCCCTCCTCTCCCGCGCTCCAAAGTTGCTCCGGCGCTTCTGTATTTACTCACATATCGTAACAAACCAAAGATTAAAAACAAATGCAGCCTAAATTCTGAAATTCGCTTTCAAAAAGCGCATAAAATGATAATACGATGTACGGGCAAAAATCGAATTCCAACTGCTATTTAAACAGTGATTTGAATCAAAGTACGCAATTAAGTTGATTATCGTGACCAGGGGGGAGGGGTCAAGATAAGCACACAACCATGCTTTCCGAAAATACCAACTTGCATTAGTGTATGGTCATTATCGTATGTTGCAAATTTGCAGCATTCTACGTTTGCTGAGATATAGCGGCAAGAGAAAAAACACTTGCCCTATCCATTCGGTTCTAAAATTCATGAATCAAGTCAAACAAAATCAATTATTTAATAAAATTGAGGTCTTCACTATAAGAGGTTGACTGATTTGGTAGATTTGGCACTATCTGTTCTTCTAACGATTATATGGTACACTTCTTACTTTTTCCTTGATCATGCTAGTTTAGAATGAAACTTCCATAGTTTGAAATTTCATAATTCAAAAATGTTTCTGCTAAAGTTAGAATTATTAGGAGTGTACTGATTTTGTAAAGCCATTTGAAAATTGATCCCGAAGAGGACAAAATTGCCTTTTTGTTTTCAAAGAGTTCTCTACGCAAATTAACTTTGCTGATCGGCCGCTAGCACAATACCGACAAATTCTATCCTTAAGCATGACAACCACGTATTTGCTTTTCAAACAATCTGCGTTTATGTATTGGCATTGATTTACAGAAATGTTACGAAATTGTGGGGGTGGGTGAATATTACAAATCCAACAAACGACTGAAACGAAATAAAGATTCAGATAATTATCCGATAAGATTTCATATACAGTGTCAAACAGATGGAGGCGTCGATGAAGGAAAAGTAGTACCTTTGATCTTAACTGAACACGGAAACTAGGGATCCAGAAAACAATTTCAAATACAAATAAAAATACAGGTCCGGCAGCATAAGCCAATACACCAATTCAAATTACAGCCTCCTTTCGAAAAATTCCTCATATTCTTCTGTACAAAATTTTTGACCTCGGGTCGAGAGCAAGGATCTTAGACTATTTAGAAGTGTTCGTTATGGTAGTGCTCACAATATTGATTTTATGATGACATAAAGATAAAAAAATTTAAAAAGGATTTGACCGTGTTTGGCGACTAGGGGGTAGAGTTTCCCCCGGAATGATTTTGCGGTCCAAACCCTTGCAAGTTTTCAAATTATATTTCTCCGTAAAAATCTTAAATACAAGCAGAAACAATATAAAAAATTGTACCCAACCTAGAATTATAGTGATAAAACCAAATTTGTGCTTAAAAAGGTCGTATAATGAAGTTTGAAGAAATTTTCCAAAACGAGGCAGTAAGCCGAATTGGTGTATGGAATCTTTGGCGACATATTTCAGACTTTAGGACTGTTGCCTTTCGAGCGTTTAGAAATGTAGAAATAGAAAGTTGCTTAACTAGGGATCTTGAAGGCCAAAGCAAGATAAAAAATATTAATAGGAACAAAATAAAAGCTCCTGCAATAGATATTGCATTCGAAATTCATTTTGAACCACTTTATTCAAGATTCAAGTTTCATATTAAAAATTGTCATCTTTCAGTATCAGGACTCGTTTTTCAACAGTGCTCTTTGAAAGGGGATAGGCCAAGCTTTTCATTAAAAGATAACATCTCTAAGATAAAAAATACCCTTCTTTTGAAAAATTGTGTGACCATTTTATGTACGGCTTTTGGCGCATTCTCGGTATTTCATAAGAAACATACAAAGCATGTTAAGAAGATATAAAGCATTGAGCAAATAACATAGACAATTTTTTGCGGTACAGAATTTGAAAATGGCTTTGAAAAAAGCAAACATTTTACAACATACTAAAGACGAAACTCAGGCGAAAAAGCTTTTAGTATGTTGTAAAATGTTTGCTTTTTTCAAAGCCATTTTCAAATAACATAGAGCATAACTTTCCGTTTATGCTAGTGACAAAAGCAATAAATTACTGGCTTTAATGTCCGAATACACCCACGATATCTCCACATCCCAATGTACCCATACCATGACGCCCCTTATCACAAAAAAGTGAGAGTTTAGGCAACTGAAGATGCAAAAGTATGAGGTTGTTTCAAAACACTATATTTTGAAATCGAAACTTTTTGGCAACCGTTCTTCGTAGCGTGGAAAGAAATGGCTCAATCGTAGTTTGATTAACAATATCAATTGTCAAAAATTGGACTTGAACAATAAACATTGGAGTTTGTCCAGCTGTCGTTTCAATCACAATAGAACGATTTTCAGACCATTTGCTAACTGTAGTCGATTTGCTATGTTGAATCGATTCTGATTGTAACTTTTACTCGAACTTCTGCTACTCTTTGCCATTTGGCTTAACTGAAACTAGAACGAGAATAATTTGTTGGTAATGACTCATCTTTCTAAAATATATAATCAAAAGGACTAATCTAACTCGTATATTAATTATACAAGACAATATAACTCATTTATGTTACAGCTGTCCAATCACCTCATTGTTTACATCCATTAATCACCTTTTGAAAAAAAGCAAGTTGCAGCAAAGACAGAAAATGCGATTTGCAGTGGGATCGGGGTATGAAACACCCAAAGTTTTCTGTTATTAAAACTCCTGGGCGGAATCAACGTACAGCTGACGCCGGATATACGCTAATAAACAATAGGAATACAACGGGAAATCGTTAGTTGAGGCCGGATATCTCCGGCGTAAGCTACATGGAATTCACACATCCGTCTGTAAAATCCGGTAAATTTTGCCTGATAGTTGTAAATTAGGAAGAAAACTTCCTTTCATCGTGGTCTGTAAGTTCTGTTTTTATTTCCTCCCCCTCTATGTTAGAAATGGTAAGTACCGACTACTAGTAATGGCAAGATAAAATAAAGAATGGTCAGTACACTATACCAAATCGTTTCCTGTTTCCTCAAGCCAATGATTGAATTGTTTTTAATTGCAGTAATTTTTACCTGAATTATCATTACAACAATCCCTCCATTTTGCTTCTCTCTTAAAATCCCAAATTATGTACCGACCTATACCAAGGGGATGTCTTTGCGAGTCCGTGTCGAGGGTCGTCCTATACGTCTCTGGTATAACCCGATCAGAAAATAGGAAAACAAAACAGTATTAAACCAACCTCATCAATACAAAATGCAATAAGCTGTGCAGACTTGAGCCAAAGCTCATCTGTAGTTAATTTCTCAGTAACCGACTGTGTTTTTTCACATGAATATCCAGTCAATTTTCCTTGATCATCAATAACTCCTTGTGATTTGACCTTTGCCAGTTCAATCCGAAGTAAAAGTACGATCAGCAAAAAAATAACTTTCATCATCCTTCTGTAAAACGTGGTTTTTCCTGTCATATGTAAAGATGAAATTCACTCTGTCATATTAAAAGCTGAAATCCACTGTCGTGAAATTCTTGTTCAAAGAAAACGAAGAACAGAGCGGCTAATTCTCTGGTGGCTCTAAACGGCGACTTTGACAGGCTCTAAGTGTACTTGATCGAGAATCTCCCTCGTACTATAAGCGTCACAAATATAGGCGTATTTTCAAAACAAAACCAAGAATCTCTGGCAACACGGAACTACAATTGTAGTAAAATCGCTTAAATAATGCCCGGCTTTGTTCGGAATTATCTTCCATTTCAAATGACAGCTTCGACGTCGATTTACGTCACCAAATCAACACAGGCAGTGCGCAGCAAATGAGGATATTTGCGGGTCAAAAAGAATGCGCGGGTCAAACGATTCGCTTCATTCATAATTGTAACCGGTGTTATCGTCATGCTTGGTCGAGAAGGATAAATTTACACTTCCTAGAAGACGAAATTCGAATACATTGGGAGTGATGGTATTCTATACGGGTTTCAAGGAGGGCCGTAGCTTTGTCAAAAAGAAATAATTTCAAAAGCAGTCTACCTTGATATTCCGGCCAATACGATATCTGAAAAGGTTGCACGGTCTTTAGCCCATCCCCCCAACATTTTACAAAAAATGCAGAATATTGAGAAAAGAACCATCAGTAACAGGCACCGCGGAGCGTTGAGAAAAGTGGGGGTCTAGAAAAGTGGGGGGGGCTAAAACCTTATAAAAAAGGCTTTACTGGTAGTTTAGTACTAAATATTTGGCATTTTTTGCAAAAAGTGGCTAAAGCTCCCTCAGCCCCTCCTGCTCCGCGGTGCCTGATGTAAAGCCTCTTTTTATTCGGTTTTTAGCCCCCCCCCCTTTTAGACCCTTCCTTTCTCAACGCCTCGTTGGCAGCTACAACATAGCTCACATGATAAGTGGCTATCCTTGACCAGGGGTATTGCTAGGGGGGCTTGAGATCCCCTTGTTGCTACTATTTTTTGCAACATTTTTTGCAAGAGATCCCTTGTTATTTTGATAGCACTTATTTAACCACCGTTCTTGACACATCCCTTAAATTTAATACACTTTTTTTCTACAAGAACAATTTTTTAAGAACACCAGCCTCAAAACTGGTCAAAAGTTAATAACAAATTAAGAACAAGCTGAGGCTGAGCTTCTGCAAAATGCAATTTTGAACAACGTTTTTTCTCACAATTGAGAAATCTTAGCGATGTGTGGGTGCTTTTTCGGTGAATATTCAAATTTGTCAACAAATTAAGGCTATCTCACTCACTTTGTTGGCAAATGAGGTCTGAACACCTCCTTAGAGCGAAAAAGCTAGCTGCTTACACCCTCTTAATTTAAGAACAAATTAAGAACAATCCAGCCTCAGATTTTCGAAAAAATTGAAAACAGTCAGCCTGAACTTAAATTTATTGGTTCTTATAAAAAAGAGTGTAGTTAACGACGGCTTTGGTTTCATCCATGCTTGCTTCACATGACAATGAGCAAATCTATGAAAGTAAACAGTGCCATGATTGCAGCAGGTATTTCACACAGATGTCAAGTCACATGGAAAAACGTCATTCAACGCTGTTTCGCAACAGTAGATTATTCTTATCAAATCAAAAATTAGTTATATTTCTAAATGACAGATAACCCCCTATGTCTGCATACATACAAAATATCCAATATCCAAACCGAATTGAATGGATAAAGCCATAAAGGATTTAAGGGGCTTCACAGATATTATAAGGAACATTAAAAAGACTTGAAAATAGTCTTGATAAGTTGTTTTGAATTCAGTGGTGGAAATTCGTTTTCCAGGCGAGGAAGCAAAATCAATGAAAGCCAGCAAATTTGCAGACACAAATAACAAAATTTACTGACAACAGCGCTAACTGAAAACTGTGTTTGACTATGGTTTGAACCAACAACTCAGTAAGAGCTGTTGTTGTTGTGATCTTCTTTTAAATCGAATACATGTAATTTTAAGCTACAATACCGTAACTTGTCTTATTCGATTATTTACAAAATTTACATATTGAATCAACAATTTTTAATAGTTTTTAAATACAAATTTACAATAAAATCATTAAGTTTTGCATACGTTGCATGTACAGGTTGTCCCGTCGCAGTATTCAATTAATCTTTTGAATTGGATCAGATTTTTTGCAGATCTTATTTCGTTCTTGTGGTAAGCCATTTCAAATTTGTGGTCCCAGAGACCTGAGGCTGTTTATACCGAAAGTTGTTTGGTTGGCCCTGTAGTGCTGCGAATCTTGTAGACGACGTGAGGATTGATCAGGTCCTTAGTTCGAAAATATTTGCATGGATTCAGGGTTTAACCTTTTTACAGTTTTGAAAATTTCAATACAGAGGAAAACTTGCCACCCTTAACACTCCAGCAATTTCCACCACTATTTGAACTGAACGAATTTGATTACGAATTTAATTAGGATCCTTGGGTGCATATTCCAAGGTTTTTATGAAGCTATAATTAGGTAGTCATACAAAGAGAAAACCATAGTTGCAATTTGGAGAAGAGGAGGAAACATTTAATAGAAGGCATAATGTGAAAAGTTGCACAGAATGACAATAAAACACAATTTGCATTCATTTCACTCTACAAATAAGAAGTCACAGAAACCCAACTTGATAAACATGTCTTTGTTTATGAAGGATTTCCACGACCTCCTTGCTGAAGAAGTCCCATGGTCTCAGAGGTATAATTACTCACAAATGATTTGTAATCGCTATCTGATCCAATGGACAGTAATAACGACTTGGCCTCAGAGATTTTGCATTATGTGAAAGAACCATCACAAGCAATTTCTGTTCAAATTTCTAACAAGTTAAAAAAAGAATATTCAAACCATAATTTTGATGTCCTCAGTAAATGCTGATAGACTTCATAATCTTTTCGGGGAGCATTAAAGAAAAGGTGAAGTTTTTACCAGAAAACAATTCATAATACAGATTATCATGAACTTTGCAAGCATGCCAGAGTAAGGGGGAGGGGGGTCATAACCTTCCTACACTTTTGCTTTAGTATGATATTAAGGTTGATGTGCTAAAGATAACGGTGACAAACCACCACAAAAGTTTGCAAACTTGTCTAGACCCCAACCTAGCTCGAAAATGTTCTCTGACATCCCAGGTTTGTTGTATTTTGACAGTTGAAGATTGTGTAACTAATTTGGGCAATTTAAAGGGCTTTCTAACAAATCTAGAGGACTCTTTGCAACCAGAGAAAAACTAGAGGATGCATCATGCACCAGTTTATAAGGTGGGTTTTCTCAGTAGTCATTTTGGTGCAAAATCAGACAGTGATTTTTCCAGATTGTACTATGGGATAAGATTTTGTTGTGTGTTGTATTGTTTCCATTTACATCTGAAAACGGGTTTGAATAGTGGTTTTGTTTTCAGTAACATCAAAACCCAATTTTGAATAAATTGAAGATAAGATATACCAGTCCATTAGATAAAAGAACATTTTTTTGCCGTCTAAAAAACGTTTCCAGGTAGCGATTATACAGGATCCTGGCAAAATCAATATACCTTTTCAACTAACCAGGTAAAAGGGAACTGGGTCAAGATTTGGGTTGAAGGACTGCACATGTTGTGTTGTGATTCCTTGGGTTTATTCTTTATGAAAGACCAAAGTTTGGTTCCTTTTCCTGAATTAAATCGAATCACTGGCAGTTCATCAAGAAAGAACATTTGTTAAAAGCTACTGAAATAGATCAGTGTTAGCAGTCATAGTTTTCAAGTTATCTTGTCACTTTTGACTTTTTCTCATTTGCAGAACATAAACCTAAAGAATCACAATACAACATACATGGTCTTTCACCCCAAATCTCAACCCAGTTCCCTTTGAAGTGGTTGGTTGAAAAGGTTTAATCTACAATTGCATGTTAGATCCTCACAAGATACCTGTCACTGGAATCATTATGTGCAAGATGTTAATCAAGTTTAATCTGTCATGTCAATTTTGATCTTAGCAAGATCCTGTTCAAGATCCTACTGTGAAACCCCATAATTTGAGAGTCAGATTAAGCAAGCCATCACCAAATGTTTCTTTGCTGTCAATCCCCGTTTTGTTTACAGCAATAGGAGAGCCCTTCCATCCATTCAAAAGGATTGCATTTCTACCAACAAAAAAAGTTCCATTGTTTATGGCCTATTTCGATCCACAACTGGGTATATATTTTTCATAATGTTCTTTTGGACCCTTATTCTGATGTTTTATACTCTGAGGAGTATCAGGTGAAAAGCTTTTGGCCAATATGTTAAAGAATGTTTGCCTTTTTTCAAGCCATTTTTCAAGTTCTTTACTGCCAAAAAACAACCCCATAATTATTGGCAGGATCTTTTGTAAAACCTTAAGTCGCATGGGTCTTACAGGATCCTTACTTAGAATCTTCTATGATCCTATGCTATAGAAGCTGACCCTATGCTATAAGGGCTTTAAGTCTCTATCACCCTCCAGTGTGAAGAGTATAGCATTCCTTGTTGAGATCTTGCACTAGAAAAAGTTTCCAACCATGCTTGCCAAGGGTAGTAGGGCAGACTGAGCCCTGATTATTCAAAAAATACTACTGCTTTATCCTTTATAGGGATAGAATTTTCACAGACAGTGCCAAGGGATTGTTACAACAACGTTTTTCACTCCTAATAAACTATTTTAAGGATCATTATGATGTTTAAAAAAGATTTGCATCTGAAGTAATATGTATCTGCCTTACTCTGCAATCTGAAACATTGATAAAAAGCAGAAAGGACATTAAAGAGCATATAAACTATATTTGCTGTTTGAGAATCATGTTTTTTCTTCACAAAAGGGCCAAAATATACAACCCAAACTGTAACAAAACAGAAAAGTAACTATTCAGTAAGATAACTCAATTACTATTCAACTATTCAGTAAGACAATTTGATTTATTCCATTCAACACACAAACGTTTTCGAATAAAAATGAAAAGTTCTTTAGAAAGACAGCAGCCTCACGGATTTCAAAGCGTTACTAGCTCTTGTTCTCTGGTTATCGATAGGCCTATATCTTTGGGGGAGTCCATGTATGTAATTTTGGTCTTGTTGTACTGTATGGTACATATTCTTTTGCACTGCCAGATAAATTCAATTCACGATCTTTGTCAAACTTTGATTTTGGTGGAGGAACTTTAGATGGTGGATCGTCAGTCATAAACTGCATCCATCGGTGCCATTCTGGGGGTATTTGAGTTGCATCGAACTCCAGTCTTCCCGCATACGGATATTCCACAAAGCGGTTCCTTGAAAACATATAGTTATTATTCTCGAAGTACTTATTTCCATACTTATCTGTGCCTACTAGAATGCCTGTCCTCACATTGCCTTCCCGAAGCAGTCGTCGAAAGGCATTCTTGTATCCACCCACCGATTTAATAGCATTAAATTGCTCCTGGATCAAGCGAACAACTGACGACATTTTGAAATTAAGTTGGCCAGAAAGGAACTTTAAAACGAGATTGATAAATCTGACTCGCAGATGAGGTTATGTAAACATTGCGACGAGCCTGGCGTGGATACAATAAAAGGGTACAGGAATCTCTAGCTTTGGCTACTATATCATTTTATGCAAGGTTATTTTTTGAGCATTTATGAGATTGTAACAGCAAAAGTCATCTTTTTTACTATTAATCGAATGTTTCTGCTCCTCGTTGTATCTGAATTTGCGGGAAAAATTTTCTGACATAATATTTGGACAACAACAACCTATCGTTTCGTCCTATCTTCATACTTATTAAAACCTTGTAAACATATGTATTCGCAAGACAAACCTAGCTGTAATTTGAATTTTTATCTACGAGCCAATACCACATGGAGTCTAATTTATTTTTGATATTTTTGGATGGGGGCCTATTGGAGGGGGTGGCTTATACGAAGGGGGGGGGCTTATAAAATTATTGTAGACATTAAGAAGACATTATTAAAAAACCTCGTTTATTTTAGTATGAATTTCTTCATGAGCATTTAATCAATTACTACCAAAAGTATGAATTTGTTGTGGTAATTCAATAAAATGTAGGGGTCCAATTCGAGAATTTACGGTAGCAGTGGGGACTTATTCAAAGGGGGCTTATTGACAAATTATTGTTCTAGGGTTGGGGCTTACTTGAGGTGGGGGGGGGGGGGGGGCTTTTTTGGGGGGGACCGATTCAAGGATTTATGGTATGTTTGCTATGTTATATATATATTATATCCTTTTATATCAGTGGTAAATACCAACAGAATTTTTTGGAATATTTTGCTATAAGATTGGTTTCTATTATTATTTTGCACCTAAAATTTGTTTCGATTTAAATTTTCTTTTGGGGGGGGGGGATAGCTACAATTTTCTCTTAAAGACAACCGTATTAATGTCCTATTATACAAAGTATTGTAGCTTCTAAGCAGCTGCTTTAGCAAAGTTTATTAATTGTAATAAAATCAATAACTGTTAAAGCCTAAACAGCCTGAGATTGAAAATTTGATTATTACCAAAAGTATTTGAAACTGTACCTGTTAGCACAGGTTGGAAAACATGGAAAGATGAACTCCAGCCTACCTACAAAGTCATTTGAGCTGCAAACAGCAATGCTCAGATATAAATGGTTGTAATATGAGATTAATGACCTGGTTGATATTGTGAGTTGGATGGTATTGCAAAATCAAGAAGTCTGTCATAGGAGCATAGGTACAAGCATATGCAAGATTTCCAGCCCGTCTATTTATAGAGCAGAAATGATTATGCCAATCTTCAATGAGTGGCTACAAATAATTAAAAAATCATGCATTTGTCAAAACAAATCCATTTCAAAGCTTTATCACTCAATTCAACTGAGTCTTGTTGTTAGCTATTTCAGGGCAATAGCACTCTTCCAAAAAAATTTAAGATTTGTAAACTTTCTTGGTAGTTTTGATGATTTGTTACTGTTACTTATGCTTTTGGATATATACTTGCTCTATGAATGATTAAACTTCCTAATAGTCCAACAAGTAGCTGGAGACCTGGCCATAACAATTTTGCCAATTGGTTGCAAATCCTACTCTGTTGGTTCCAGGTAGGCAATATGAAGATGATATAAAGCATTTATAGAAAAAATCAAGCAAGTAAAAGAATCATACTCGATACAAGGAGTTTTCAAACAGAAATTAGGTGAATTATATTTTAAGTACTTTTGGAAAATGAATAATAGAATATAAAAAGTACCATCCAGTTTTGCTGGCCCATGAAGTGCTATTTAGAGCCCTTTCCACTAAATATATGTTGAAGTAAAATCATCTGGATAGCCTTATAATACAGGAAGATCTTTGTTAGTTGATCCATTTTTATTTACAAGTAGTAGCAATGTGGCCATTGCAAATGTTCTGAAAATGTGTATTTTTCTGAGGTCTTTGAGAATTAGGCTATATAATTGTTTTCAATCAATCATTTATTGTTATTGGCTATAATATTTGATATGTCCATGTCCATAGCTTGTACATCAATACACAGAAATCATAATAAACCATGTTAGCAAGCGAGAATGATATTGTTATTCTTTATTATAGATAAGCTCATTGTCAACAGCACAGTTTGTTTTCAACAGATACATGAAGGTTATTCAAAAAAGCCAATGGATGAAGATGATACAGATAATATTGTTAAAAGAAGACGCTCATGCAGTAGAAAGAAACTGATATTTGATGAGGATAGCTCTTCCGAAAATGAATTTCACAGTGATATCCCAAAAAAATGTGGTTTGAGGCTTACAAGAAGTAATAAGACAAAGATTATTGATTCAGATGATGATAATGACAAAATTGAAAGTAGTGATGGAAAGACTAAAGATAGACGGAAATATGAAAAGAAGTGTAGAAAGAGAAGAAAGACGAAAAATACTTCCAAGCTTGTAGAAAATTGTGAGGTTTCATCTGAAGAAGATCAGCTAAAAACACCAACAACAGTGTGTCTGCAGGAAAATGGAACAAATACAAGAAGCTCTGCTAGATTAAGAAAGAAAATTGAATTGAAAGGGACATTGAGGTTACCAGGTAGAAAGGAAATGCCCTCCAACACTCAATCTTCACTGTCATCACCAGAAAAATTTGATATTTGCAGAAGGAAAATATTGAAGCCATATGTGCAAGTCAACAATTTTTTCAAAGAGTAAGCTTGTGTTGAGATAAAATTAGAAAACATATAAAAATATTTCTAAATTTATTGTCAGTGGTGGATGTTTTTATAGTTTGGCTATCCAGCCTTGTGCAGCAAAATTATGATAGGAACTTACTTAAAATGTAGGTGAAAAAGGGATGTCTACATGTTATAAATGCCTGGCAGGGAATATGAATCAGCTGTCTGATGGGAAGTGTACCATTGGAAGCAGCATAGTTGCCATGTTTGGCAGCTACATGGCATGGAGTAACAAGGTTACTTGGTCTGGAATAATTTGTCTCCCTTAATAATTTACAGTGAGAAGCATGTCCTTGTTTTGAAGATCAAAAATTTTGCAATTTGCTTTTGCAATAAAATGCTCTTCAAAATTTCAGACTAAATCATTCAGCTTGTATGTTTCATGATAAGAATCTAATTTTTTAGCATGCTATTCTCCTTTCCAAGATGACAATTAATTTTTGGTAAGTGTCCTTTGATTAGAGGTTTCATTGCATTATTAAATCTTTTAGACGATCAACATACAATGCTGACCGACTTGATCCATTTGCAAGTGAAGGGGAAGAAGACTTTGTTGTTGCGGATGACGATGTTGAAGAGAGCGAACCTGATGAATCGGCAGATGAGACCCCGAAAAAAAGGCCTAGGGTAAAATTAAAGAAAAGACGAAAGAAGCACAAAGTTTCATCAAGCAGTAGCGCCGATGAAAAGAGCAGTGATGAAAACCATGCCCGGATTATTGGGAACAAAAATTTGAGAATCGAAGATTCCGAGAGCAGTGGAGAATCAAGTGACATCGAATTGAATGTTTCTATCAAAAAAGAAAGGAATGAAAGCTTGATTTTGAGATCAGATTCAGAAGATGACGAAAATGGGAAGAAATCTGAAGGGGAGGTTAAATTGCTTCCGCGAAGAAGAAATATGAATAAAGAAAAACTACAGAAAGCTGCTGCTGGTTACAAGAAGATCCGAGAGATTGCAACTTCAAAATTACCATTAGACAGAAGGCGATTTTTAGAAAGGGAGATTGAGAATGAGGTTTCTTCGGATATAGAGGAACAACTAGACGACGATATTCAAATTTTTGGCATCAATGATCAAGAAAATGATGACGAGCTGGCTTTCCGAGATTCAGATAAAGAATTTATTGTGTACAGTTCTGAATCTGAGAGTGAAGAGCGCCACAATCAGGTTGAGGTGGAGTTTAAAATTTGCCTTGAGAATCTTAGACATTCTAGTAGTCATTTTCACGGTGCTGCGCTGAAAGACAAAGATAATTCGCCAATATGTGAAACGAAGATGGTGGAAGATCGCTCAAAATATAGAAGAATTAAACTGGAATACGATAGTGATGACGATATTAATGATAACCATGTTAAAGAATTATTTAAGAATTTACGAAAACTGCCTTGTGATATTGCTGTCATCCAACGTTTGCTGCAAGAAAACAAGGGTCTTGTGAATCGCACAGATAACCACATGAAGTGTCCACTGCACATTGCCTCGGTTATAGGTAATGATGATGCTGTGTCGGTATTGCTAGATAATGGAGCTGATGTCAATGCAGTTGATGAGAACAAATTGCCAAGTATTGCTTTTGCAGCTTATTGGAAACACCCAACGGTACAGTTCTTTGCGAAGAATTATATCACTCCTAACGATCATTTATGGCTCAACGTTCCTTGCAATGTCTAGCTGGCTAAGATTATATGATAGCAGCAAGTGAGGTGACGTCATGAGTCGCATGGTCAAATTATTCAATTTCTTTGATAAGTAAACCTTTTTGTATATCTTGTTCCAAATTTTTCGGTATTTGAATATTTAGTTATACCCCATCAATCTAGAGTGAGGTTCTTGATGATCTGTCAATTTCAACTTCCGAAGTTTGAAGTATTAATAGAAATAAAAAATATAGTAAGCATTTTTCATCTATTAATCTTCTAATTAATTTGTTTTCGATGCATAAATTTTGTTGAATATCGCTTATATTTCCATCTTTGTTGCCTTTAGGTGCTGAAACTGCTACTTCGAAAGACTAACCTTCCAATGATGCATCGCTTGGTGCATGCCAATTTAAATGGAATGTCGCTGCTTCATTTGGTGCTGCTTGATCGTGATTTGATAGACTCTGAAGATATCGAAACACGACAAATCGAGTGTTTAAGAGTAATTAAGGGATGCAGTTCAATCATGTACTCGAGTCTTCTTGAAAAGGCAGACAAGAAGCAACGTAAACCGATACTGATCGCTATAGCCGAAGGACTGTCCAAGGTTTGTAATAGTTCGGGTAATTTTGGAACATTAAAGTATTTTTTCTTAGATTACATGGTGGTAATCGTGTTATGTTTATGATAAATGCAGTGTTAGAACATGCAAGCACATATAGGCATGACTTGTTTATACCGTCTGTGAATTGCATTCTAAACCCTGAAGCTGGTAATTATTTTAACTTTACTTCTTTATGGCCACTCAAGTAATTACAAATCAAATGAGGTTTTCACACAATTCAGTGCTATAACATATTTGGAAGGCTTTTTCAGAAAAAAGAGGCAATTCTAAAATATCAGATTATAACCAGATATTAACTTTAAATTATCTTATGCAAGTCCATCCAGTATGCAACTTGCCAATTAATGTCGAAAAGGTATGCAATTTTAGTACTTAAATATATTTTATTGAATTCGAATTCATATTTGGCAGTACCGCCTATTAAATCCAAAAACATTCCACTGTCTTTCCACAATGCCTTCAAACTGTCACCTCCCATCAATACTATTCTTTTCTATTTAGAAATATCAAATTGGCTTAAATTCAGATCCTGGAACGTTAGCCTGACCCCTGTTTGTTATAACACTGTGCCAAATCCGGCTACTAGTAATACCTCTACTGCCATTTCTTCCTCCCGTTTCCATCGCTATGCTAGGTTCCAGTACTACCATGCAATTTATTGACCCAGCTTACATTCTGTGGCGTTGCTTCTTTTGGCTTGCTTTGGACCTAATTATTCAATAGAGGTTATGTTTAAACACAAATTTACAATATCGTTTACATCGTTATGCTTTCCGTAGTGCGTGAAAGAATTGCTAGATGACAATGACCAACTTAAACATTACCGAACGGAGCTCGAAGGAACGGTTTTGCACTATGCTGTCATGCATTCCGTGGACTGGAACAAAGATTCGAAGTCTTCGACTATTCATTTATTGACAAGCCATTTTGAAGACATGGTCAATATCCCTGACAAAAATGGTAAGTTATACTGGGTTTAGTTGATGGTTTCGTTATCGTCTTAAGTGGAGACGAATAATGAGGCACAACCTTATACCACAAAGTCAGTAAAATATTTCTTAATTTTTCATTACACTTCAGGTCTCTTTTATTGTTACACAATAAAGTTTAATCATTAGATAATGTTTATTTCAATTTTGTTTGCTAAAATAATCATTTTTTTTTTTCGCACCTTACTGGTATCAAACGAAAATGATAACTAATTAGATGACTTGATGATCACATGTTCTGTTTTGAGAAACATGTCTGAAAGTGCTTATTACCTGTAAATTAATATTAAGGTAAACTTTTTGGTATGATGCATAGATATTGCTTTCTTTTTTCCTTTTTGCCTCAAAGTTGCATCAATATAATTTTATGGTTATTCAGTTTTATCCGACCTTCCTCATGTCAGACGAAAAGAGTTTCAGTATTTTGCGATATTTTCTCGCTTTTTCTTGTCATTAAGCAACTTTGCAATGAAAGAGACTTGTACTATCTTAGGTTTCACACCTCTGATGTATGCTGCTGAAATTGGAGATGCAGAATGCATGAAAGATTTAATTGATCATGGAGCTGTTGTTGATCTACAGGTAGAATGCTGTTTTCAGGCTTCTTGTGGTTATGAAATCTTATACACAGCTACCCGACCATCAAAATGGACTACCCTTCCACCTACCTTACTAGCTACCAGCTTATCCTACCAGCTATCCTACCAGCTATTCTACCAACTACCCGGCTACCCTAGCATCTACCCGGCTACCCAACCAGCTACCCGCTATCCTACTAGCTACCCTACTACCATACCATCTACGTGGCTACCAAACCAGCTATCCGGCTACCCTACCAGCTAGCTGGCTACCCTAGCAGCTACCTGACTGCCTTACCAGCTACTTGGCTACCCTACCAACTGCCCGACTATCGTACCAGCTACCTGGCTACCTTACCAACTACCCGGTTACTTGGATACCTTACCAACTACCCAACTATTGTACCAGCTACCTGGCTACCATACTGACTACCCAGTTACGTATGAATAGACAGGTGTTGTCACCTTCTGACTTTTTTTAGAAGCCCTCAGAGTAAAACTGCTTGTAAACAATTTTTGTTTTTTTTTATTTCTAACTTTGCAAGTGATTGTTCAAAGATTTAACTTTAAAAATAGATTCGAAGCAGAAAAGTTGATTTGCATGTTGGTTATTCTCCAGGACAATCATGGCACCAGTGCATTACATTTGGCTGCAGCCATTGGAAGCACCGAATGCGTTAAGTTGCTTTTAAGTCATGGCCACCCAGTAGATATTTTGGACGACTGTGGGTGGCCACCGCTGCTGTATGCCAATTTTCTGTCATGCGAGAGCTGTGTGATTGAGCTAATGAAAGCAAAGCCAAAACAGTTGTTTGTCTTGTCTAGCTTGTTGAAAGACTGCGATGAGAAGCAAAAAGAGAAAAACATGCAGGTTCGTAGATATTTATGCCTCAAAGAGATTAAGATATAATCAAGTATAAACATGTTTACAGAAAATTCCTTATATAAACCACCTTGGTGGGTAATGTAGAAATTGAGCAAGTTCAATATAATCAATTTAACGCCTCTCAATGAATATAACCATTTTGTAACATTTTGGCTTTTAAAATTTGTTTAGAATATTTACTCTTTTTTCACTTGTGTTCTTGTTAGCTACTGCGGTACTATGCGACTTTCATACAAACCTTTTACTATAATTATTCTCAGGAATGAAAAAAATGATTCAGTTTTTAGATGCCATCTTTGAATCTGTACCGGCTGCCATACCAGCTACATGGCTACGCTGTAAGATGCGTTATATCGTAAAGAGCAAGAAGCAAAGACAACGCACTTGTCATATTTTGTGCGCTCTTTAATTGCACTAAAACCAACTCCCTATTAATTAAAATCACTTATATATACGTTAACAAGTGATGTGACATTGATTAATAGTTAACACGCGATATGACTTGTGATTTTATACAAGTTTTCTATTAAACCCGGCTACCCTACCAGCAACCCGGCTACCCTACCAGCAACCCGGCTACCCTACCAGAAACCCGGCTACCATACCAGCTATCTTGATCTTATTTTCCGCAGAGCTTCCAAACCTTTTTTCTTCCAATTTGCTTTTGCAGTTCATAGAGGAACTAATTTTTCGAGATATGCTTGCTTTATGTTGTAAAAGTATCTCCGGTAATAGGGAGTTACACCAATAAATGAATACGTTGATAGTGAAATTTTTTTTGAACAATCTTTTGATTGTTTATTCAAAACTTGAAAATGGCTTTGAAAAAAGCAAACATTTAGTAAACTAAAGCTTTTCGTCTGACACTCTTCAGAGTTTAAAACGTCAGAACATAGATCGAAAACTCTTCGCTAGGAAATATATATACCCAGTTGTGGATCGAAATAGGCCAATCAGAAACACGAGCACATGACTGTTGAGGTTGACCAATCAGTGCGCTTGCCTTGGGTATATAAATTTCCTAGCGTAGAGTTTTGGATCTATGTTCTGACGTTTTCAACTCTGAAGAGTGTCAGACGAAAAGCTTGAGTTTACTAAATGTTTACTTTTTTCGAAACTTTTTTATCCCAACATGACTTTGGTTACTTTTATTTGACGACAGGTCATCAAGCAAACAATTTTGTCACTTGCTAATCAAGATTCCTATTTCCAAATCTTCAACGAATTCATAAGGGAGAATCCAACACTTCTCGACGAATTCAATTTCGGGATATTTTCAACCACCTGGAAAGCAATTCTTGATTTCGATAATAAACAGAAGTGGTTCAGGAGAAGAATTCAAAAGCTGTAAGGAATTTCGTTTCTATGAAACTTTTGGAAATTTAATGAGATTTTTCGCATTGAACGTTTTTTTACCATTATACAGCTATGATAATAGTAATCATGAACAAACATCGATCGTGATAAATCATGTTCAGTAATCATCATCATCATAATCGCCATCAGACATGCTCACCAATCATTGTAAATCATAATAATCATCATAATTATCATCAGTCATCATTGCAATACCATTATAATGATTATCATAATCCTCATATAAATCTTTAATCATCATCATCACCATGATCATTAATCATGATCATGATATCTTTATCATATAAAGGAGCATAATCATCGTCAATCATAATTATCAATAATCGACCATCATCGATCGATCATCGTCATCTTTGTTGAAGTCACCAACTCTTTGATTATGGGTAATGATTTGTATTTTCGACATCCCTTCTTTCAGGCGAAATCCACACATGAGTTGCTGTACGCTTACAGTGAGACGCGAAAGAGTTCTTGAAAGTGCCATGAGTTATTTGGAGGGGTTTTCAAACATTGATATTCAACATTTAGGGGTAGAATTCCATGATGAGCCAGGTATTTTCTCGATCTTTCGCTTGCCAAGTGAAAAATCTTTATAATTGCTTTCTGTTTTGCTGTTTCAAGTTTTACTTTGGCATTTCTTTGCTGAAGTTTCCTGATGCATTTTGGTCCTCGCAACGGTACCAGAAACATATAATCAAAGTTGGATTCCAAGTCTCTTAGAAGGTTACAAGGGGTTATTCTGAAAATCAAGAAGGCTTCCTGGCCTCTATACTGTTATTTGATCAATCCTTGGTATCTGAGGATCAATATCTTTACTAAATCAATTTTTGGTTAAAGAACTGTTATAGTATTTTGAAATGTTATAAATATCATATTGGACAATTTGTAAATATCAAATGAATAAGTATGCACAGGGCCGCCGAGAGGGGGGCTATACGGGCAAATTTCCCCAGGGCCTCTAGGTCTATGGGGCTTCATAAAGTAATTAATTTGATTTTAAGAATGGAATTAATCAAACATAGCAAAAGTATGCCTGGAATTAGTAAAACGCTCAAACGATTGCATAATGTTATGAAGTGCATTTTAAGCTACTATGAAAAGCGTGGTCGTAAGAATTTTCTTCTCGCTCTGCTTGCAGAGGGCCTCGTCTTTCACTTTTGCCCCATGGTCTCCCAAACCTCTCGGTGGCCACGATCATGCATATCCACCTGAATTAATCTACCTGCCAGTAGCGTATCGTGGATAAAGGGGTAAAACGTGTATAACCTCAGAAAAGTATTTAACTGTCTCGATAGGTTCTTGGGGTACCGTAATGTATATTGAAAACGTTTGGGGAGTTTTGTATATGACTCATTTCAAGAACTGCAAGGTTTTTTTTAATTTGACTAGGTATGTGTACGGGCCCAAAGAGAGAGTTTTTGGCTTGTTTGTGTAACCAGATTATTCAGCCAGAAATGAAGCTGTTTACTCGAATCGATGATCAGCAATATAGGTTGGCATTTGTTTTATTTGCACTTTGATTATTGTTAACACTCGCCTTATTTTGATTTGCAATGAGGTTTACCCAAGATAACCGATTTGGATTCATCCGAAAGTTATCCCTGGGTTTTATGTACACAGTTGTTAAGGGCCTAAAGAGTTCCTGTTCATTAGATATTTTAACTATTTGCTGAACGATAGGAAATCTGTCAAATGATGAAGTGATTCCATTTGCAAAGCAAACACGAAACCAAATAGAATTATAACCATCGATCAGCAAGTTAAACAAGGCCTTTAAGTCTTGAGTTATCACATCGTCTTTTTTGTCACAAGAGTACCAGGTTCTTCCTCGTTGTAATTTTTTTAAGGTTACGGTAAAGGTTTTCTGGATGAAAACATTCATTTCCGATTATTTTACATTCAAGTACCCGAACTTTCAAGGGACACAATGATACCGAATTCGAAACTAACAGAAATTTTGAAAACGGAATAAATCCTATGCAAACGAAGGTTTCCATAACTTCTTTATCAAAACTTATTGATCTTAGTGACTTGACCCGGATTACACTATGGTTTATGAGTTTACGAGTGTACCTTGTAAGTGCGATCAGAATATTGAGGGTTACATCAAAACACGCTTAAAGGCTATCTGTCACGACGTTGATTGGTTATTAGAACAAAGGGATTTTTATTGTTTCCAGTCCCCCTTTAATTCATCGCATTGTAAAGAATATGGCGGAGCGCTGGAATCGTGTTTAGGCTATTGTTCCAGCTATTGTTCCGTTAACCAATCCACAACGAGACAGATTGCCTTTAAAGACGCACTGAATACTAATCTTGAATTGAACAATGGAAATATCATGCCACGCCAGCATATTTTCGAATGAAAATTTAGCACCTTGCCCCACGCCGATGCAATTACGCCAAACTTTTCGAAGAAATACGCCGGAGTTTCGTGTAGGTACTACTGTGGTACGCCTGTAATACTCTGGTACGGTAAGGTCTTTGGCGCAACATAAATGTTTTCCAGCGTGGTAGCCTATAGTCTAATAATAGATAGTTTATAATAGTTCTATATCATACAGTACTGCTATGTCCCAAACCTCAGCATGTGACGTCACCTAATACAACGAATTGATTTATCTCAATGACATATTTCATTTTGTGCCATCCTATCGTGTGTGCCATCTATCTGGTACTTTTTATGTACTTTGTATTAGCAGAAATAGAAGGCAGATGTACTTCTGCACGTCCTCGGGTTTGAGGCAGTCGATCACTCGATGATTCGAATCAAGAGGCATTGGTCGAAATAATTGACTTATTCATCTCCATGAAGACATACTTTATCGAGGGGAAACAGCCTCCTTCTTATACATTAAGTCACGAAACTAGTCTTAAACACTTATTTAAAACTTGCCTTGTTTTATTTGCTGCAAGAAAGTTTGTTAAAATAAGCGAACAACCGTTTTCAAAACTTTGATTGAAAACTTTGTTTTTCATGGATTGATTCACATCTAGCAACATCATCCGATCTTGATGTTAATATTTTTAGCACTTTATTTCCATATGATATTCTGTGCATTTTTTCTTTGACAGTCCGACTCCGTTAAGTTTCTTTGCCGATGTCCTGTGGAACAGAAGTAACTTTACAGCTACGCCAATGGGTTCAAATACAACCACTTCGCCGATAAAAGCAAAAGATTCAATAATTCATGCAGTGGTAAGAAGGGATCATATGCCACAAAATTTAATAACAAGAGAGAAAATGATGTCGATTAAAGTAGAGCTGAATGAAAAGTTGAGAGCCATGACGTTCATTGGCAAATTTGTAGCCGCTTGCATTGCTGATGGCTGGTACATTAACTTGCAGTTGTCCAAGCCTTTTATTAAGCAGGTAGGGCTTTTGTTCATACTCGGAGAAAAAAATCTTCGTCTCCCGAAGGTAGGAATCGCTAACTGATCTCAGAAACGCGCATCCCTGCGAGTATCTCGCGTTTATTTCCTCAATGGTTAATGATGTTGTATAAACACAGCACAGGAAACATTACTAACTGTTTTTGCATATTTAACATATAATCTTTTGCTGTTTTTTATAAAAATTTGATTTTCCAGTCATCTTATAGGTGGTATTCTTTGTTTGGGGTTTGCTATGTACAATTTGCTTCCTATTTATGTGAAAATGGCTAGCTGGCAGAAGAATAGAATGGTTCTCACAATTTATTTAACCTAAAGTATGAAGAGTTAAACTTATGGGAAAGATTGCCATTTCTTAACAATTTCCTTAACAATTGAGCCAATCGTGGAACATTTATTTTTCTGCCAACAATATTGCTCTAAATTTACTCTACTTTGCCAGCATTTGAAGATGGCCAGGATAAACAAGGGACTAAAATTTGTCCCGTCAAATGAAAAAACATATCAGAGCTACAAAAAATATTTTCCCTTCTGGTAACCTGGAAAACCGGAAAAATTTTCTGTGAGGTGAAAGTATTGTGTATTATATCTCTACCATTAGTACACACAAATGTTTACGGAATGGCTTCTAATTTATTGGGTCTAGATAATGTTTCCAATGAAATATTGTAATTTGGAAGTGCATTTTTTTGTCTTTGGCAAAGATTGACTTTGCGAAGAAATGAAAGTGATTCATGAACCAAATATTGATATGTTCATTGACTGGAAGAAAGCTTCGACATAGATGGTACTCTCCACAGTTAACTGGTGTTTGGGGAAGATAATAGATAACTGCTTTAGGGAAGATGCATCTGGTTACCTGTCTATACTAATCAGCCAGCATTTTTGGACTTTCATTTTATATGATGGGTACACATGTCAACATAATATTCTGCCTTAATACCTGGTGACATTGCAATATGACGTGGAAAACATGAGGATATATTTCAATACCGATCAAAAACTTTGCAACGCCTGTCAAGATCTCAATCAAGACTCAAGTCAATTATTGTATTGCTAGCAGGAAGAAAACTTAGGATGTATGTAATTTTCATAGCTTTTGATCTTTAAAGATCCAAATACATAGCCTGGCATCAAGCAGCTAAAACAACACTTTTCAAAACACACAAGGCAAGTTAAACTTCGTTCTTGTCATGCGCCGAACAGAATACAGTTCGATGCGACGGTAGCGCTACTGTGGAGCGACACGAAAAAAGACGCCGCTCCTAACATGTCGTGTTTTGGTAATTGTCAATTGTAAAATCATTCCTGATCATTTACTACCTCGTTCAAGCCAATATAAATTACTATTACCTATTCGTGATTTATGCATTGAGTTCGGCGCATCAAAACAGCAACGTTTAGTTTGAGGCCGTTCCAGCCGCATAGTGCGACAGGGTCAGTCGTTCCTAATACATTCTGTTGCACTTAATTAAATCAATTGAATTCAGTCAAGTTAAACGTCGCTCTTTTCATGCGCCTTATTCAAGTTAAAGTTTCGGTGCATGAAAAGTTCGACGTTTAACCTAGGCTTTAATTGTCTATTTCAGGTTTATAGCTTTATCTGTTAAAAAGGCCTTGGACAAGGCAACTGAAGGCTGCCTCCACGTCAAACAATTTTTAGTGATTTTTGACAAATGAGTAATAGTGTTTGTAAGGGTTTCAAAAATGTGAAACTTTGTTATTTGATGCATTCTACAACCTGAGGACATTAAGCTTACATTTGTATAAAATTTCCATCTGTTGATGAAAAGTCAAGAAACCCTTTTTGGTGTAGCAAAAAACTGTTCTTTATCAAGTTTTGCTTAAAATTTTCTGCCAAGCCAAAAATTGCGGCAACTAAAGATTATGTGTTTTTAAAGACCTTATCTTGTTTGTAGATTCTCGGAGAAACATTGAATCACCCAGATGATCTACAGTCTGTTGACCAATCCCTGTATAATGGGGCAGTCAAGTCAACTTTAGAAGGCAGTGTGGAGGGTCTCGAGTTGCCTAACAGTATCAGCTGCTCGAACCCCTGGCTTGACTCTTGTGTTGAAGAAATTATGCTCAATAAAACCGAATCAGTTTTGACTGACAAAAACAAGGTATATTGATAAACTATAAACGCCGTTTTTTGCTTAATTCAGTACAGGTTTAAGTTCAAGCTTTGATGCACAGAACAGCTGAAATGCTTTTTCAAGTTTCACATTTACAAAGATCGCATTAAAATAAAAATCAAAGTGCATTTAGAAGTGCATTTACTCTACACAAAACAGCCATCATGGTGTTGACATCGTCATGCTTCAGGGTTTGGTATTATGATACGCTACACATCTCTTAGGAAGGATCCTCGAGAACGTATTCAACTTCTCGAGAACGCTTTTTAATAGTTTAGGAGAAGTAGCCAAATAGAAGGGTGAACATGTGCCTTATGAATTCGGTTTTTGTTTGTTCGGTTGACGTTTGAAGTCCACAGTTTTGCTTATTTGCATGCTACCCGAATAATAAGCATCAAAATAGACAAACGAATGTAGGGAAAAATTGCATCCACATGAAATCATGTGGACAGCATCAGGGTAACTCAGACGTTGTTGACACAGATGTCTTCAATGTATAAGTAGTTCCTCTAAAGACTTTGGAAAAGATGCCTACCAAGGGAAACAGTCTATCCAGGACCTTTTTGTCAAATAATGTTGCTGTCTGTTGCTGTGATATCGTCCCCCCCCCCCCTTAAGGTAAGAGGTTCAGTCTAGTATCGTTGAATAAAACTTAAGAATTTAAGGCACTCTTATCTGAAAGTATGCTTTTACATTTGCGCTTCAGATTTAAAGACACGCGCAGATTTAAAGACTTTTGGGCTGAAATATCCCGATAACAGTTTTCTATAAGATGATTAGTCCATTCGAATTTTGGTATGGAAAAACTGCTGATATGCATTGCGTAACCGGGACTAAACAGGTCTATATCTGTAAAAGTCCCAAATGAACATGATCTGTCATCTGATAGATTCTTTCAGTACAGTATATGGAATTACTTCCAAGGGTCTTGAGCAATTAATTATCTTGAAGGACAGGGATTCAAAAAGGGGAACACAGTTTCGAGAAATGAGCTCCCATCTATTTCAAAATTGAGTACCCGTTTTACTTGAAGTTTTCATTGATGGGATAATTGTGCCAATTCGTTTAAAACACTTTGTATTCTTGATGAAATCATTTTTAGTAAGGTTTATCTTTGGTCTGTGATTATGCCAAAATACCCTTTATCTACAACGCGATTTCGAAAAAGCACGGCGGGTTCGCTTCCATATGATCCTATACACCATGTGAGTTACAAAAATTTCTAAGAAGGGGTCAAAAATTTGACACACATCTGGGACATAGATTTTCAAAAAAGGGGTGTTTCTCAAAATAGGGGTATTTCAGAGATTTTGGTTAAAAAGGGTCAAAAATCTTGAGTACATCAAACCAGTACTTTAGTTTGTTATATACAGCAAATGTCAAATTTCATTCAAATAAGTCTTTACAGAACTCTTATCATGCTAGATAGAATCAAAGCATAATGTGGTATGCTTACATAAAAGATATATTTTATGTTGCTAGTTTTTGCTGCAAATAAGGAAATCAGCACAGTGTCATAGCTCCTGCTTGCTGCAGTAGACAGACAACCAGTAAAATGAACAAAGATACTTTTGAAAAAAACAATTGTTTATATCAACTTACTTCCAATCAATATTGCAACGTAAAACGCGAGAACAAGTCTGCAGAGTATGGCTGATGCATGCACAATAACAGTATAGTGCTGCATGCCAGAATCTGAAATTTGTTCCAGAATCTGAAAGTTTCCAGCTGAGATGCCTAAATTGACCCAACATCTACATGAACATGACTCAGCAATTTCATGGTAAAAGTAAAAGAAAAAACAAAACTCAATTCAATTTCCATTGCTTTGTCAACAAATGCATCCTGTTAAAAACACCGTGCACCAAAATAGTCATTCTAGCAAGATTTTCCCTCTAACACAAAATCTTGTTCCTTTGATAAAATAACACCTATAATTATAATTTTTCTTTTTTTTCATTTTTAGTTCTAATTACAAATCTTAATTTGAGTTCCTCTGTACATAGAGGGAAAGGTCTTGAAGAATTTCAATTATAGGCCATACTCAGCAGCCTCACTCAACTCAAGCTTCACTACAAGCAAACATGGAGCCCCTATCATATTAATACAAGCAAACACTCTCTCCCTGGACCATTTATTGGTGTCTTTTATCCGTGACTTTTCGGACAACAGCCTTGTCACAGAATAGCCTTGTTTCCAATACCCACCTTTCCCGCCAATTAAATCATGCAACTCAATTCACATCAGTTTTCATTATAAAGGGGCCTATCGGATAGAGTTTATGGGAGAAGGGCTGCAGAAATATTGAAACGGAAGGTGCTTCTAGTAATGCATAGCAAAAGCCAGAATCACTTTATGTATGTTCAAAGGCAGTAATTAATTTTTCAGGTGGGGGTATGGGGAGGCAAAACCCTAAAAAGAGCAAATTCGCCATAGTAAGCATATTTTTAACTAATTAGTTTAAAAAGCCCTGTAGCAACAGAAAAGAATAATTATATTAATTTTATTCGGTTTTGAATCGTATTTTGGGTTTGATGAACATTAATTTGATTGCAAGCTGTTTTAAATTTGATCGCCCAAGATGCTCGAGCTTTAACAGCAAAATCTCAATGATGAAAAAAAAGCTCACAGTAAGCTGTTCATATCACAACACAATGAATGCAAATATGACATTTTAAATTGTAAGGAAGGAAATGACTTTGAGCGAATGTCGACATGTAGCTTCAAAATTTAAGCTTAACTGAGATGAAGTGTTGTTGGTTGTCTTTTATAGTGGATATAATGAAAACATTAGCTACTAGAAAGTTGCTTACTTGAAACTTTAAGATTGAGTCAGGTTAAGAAGCACCTGCAAAGTTCAATCTGCAGAGTATGGAAGGTCTCCACAAGTTCTTGTGTATGCAAGAACAAATAGAAATATGTGCATGTGTGCAACTGTGCAGAAACAGTGTACTATCTTGTGTAAGAGTGTGGGAAACTCCGCAGAACAACTTTCACAACCTTGAATTATGTCAGGTTTTTTCAACAGGCTACTATTGTTTGTACTTTTTGATATTCTAAGCACTAGGCTTCATTGATTAAGATCTTTGGCTCAGATTTTTTTCTTCTTTTCATTATCCTAGTATGCCATGACACAGTTCTGACTTGACCTTGACATCTCTTTAGCATGAGTTTCACATTGGGTGCAAATTAGCATCAAAACTGAAGATAGGTTTCTTGCAGCACCAAAATCGACATTGTTTAATTCTTATCATTATATTTTTTTAATTATTGGAGTCCGTTATTGAGGCAATCTAAATTTTACTTTTTATTAAATCTATTGCCAAGGATGACGGGGCTGATTTAATTTAACATTTTTTTGTGTCAGAGAAAAGGGGTGTAACATACCCAAATTTTCAGAGGTAAGGGTGTGTTGCGATGCCGGTTATCTCTGAGATAAAGGGGTAGAAATCCATTTGTGGAATTCACATGGTATATAGATTCTTATAGAAGTGAACCCCCCAGGCGATAAAGATTGTGATGGTATTACTTTTTAAATTACAAAACAGGGAAAGTGTTAATGTGCTTCAGCACACTTTTAGCAAAAGGCTTTAGCTAGAAAAGATCAGAATTCTACCTAACAGTAATCCAAGGACATTTGGAATAGCTTTTGTTTCTATCTTAGCCCTACTTCAGTATGATCTTCCTTAACACAAAATCTGTGTTATTGTTAACCTAACAGTAATCCAAGGACATCTGTAATAGCCTTTGTTTCCTTCTTAGCTCTGCTTCAGTATGATCTTCCTTAACACAAAATATGTGTTATTGTTAACCTAACAGTAATCCAAGGACATTTGGAATAGCTTTTGGTTCCTTCTTAGCCCTACTTCAGTATGATCTTCCTTAACACAAAATCTGTGTTATTGTTAACCTAACAGTAATCCAAGGACATTTGGAATAGCTTTTGGTTCTATCTCAGCCCTACTTCAGTATGATCTTCCTAAACACAAAATCTGTGTTATTGTTAACCTAACAGTAATCCAAGGACATTTGGAATAGCTTTTGGTTCCTTCTCAGCCCTACTTCAGTATGATCTTCCTAAACACAAAATCTGTGTTATTGTTAACCTAACAGTAATCCAAGGACATTTGGAATAGCTATTGTTTCTATCTCAGCCCTACTTCGGTATGATCTTCCTGAACACAAAATCTGTGTTATTGTTAACCTAACAGTAATCCAAGGACATTTGGAATAGCTTTTTTTTCTTCTTAGCCCTACTTCAGTATGATCTTCCTGAACACAAAATCTGTGTTATTGTTAACCTAACAGTAATCCAAGGACATTTGGAATAGCTTTTGGTTCCTTCTCAGCCCTACTTCAGTATGATCTTCCTAAACACAAAATCTGTGTTATTGTTAACCTAACAGTAATCCAAGGACATTTGGAATAGCTTTTTTTTTCTTCTTAGCCCTACATCAGTATGATCTTCCTGAACACAAAATCTGTGTTATTGTTAACCTAACAGTAATCCAAGGACATTTGGAATAGCTTTTGATTCCTTCTCAGCCCTACTTCGGTATGATCTTCCTGAACACAAAATCTGTGTTATTGTTAACCTAACAGTAATCCAAGGACATTTGGAATAGCTTTTGGTTCCTTCTCAGCCCTACATCAGTATGATCTTCCTAAACACAAAATCTGTGTTATTGTTAAGCTAACAGTAATCCAAGGACATTTGGAATAGCTTTTGGTTCCTTCTCAGCCCTACTTCGGTATGATCTTCCTGAACACAAAATCTGTGTTATTGTTAACCTAACAGTAATCCAAGGACATTTGGAATAGCTTTTGGTTCCTTCTCAGCCCTACTTCAGTATGATCTTCCTAAACACAAAATCTGTGTTATTGTTAACCTAACAGTAATCCAAGGACATTTGGAATAGCTTTTTTTTCTTCTTAGCCCTACTTCAGTATGATCTTCCTGAACACAAAATCTGTGTTATTGTAAGCCTTACTTTATTTTTTCTAGAGGGAGTTTGCTTTATCGGTTTCAAAATTCAAATTAAGCGATTCAATTGACAGAGAAGTCAAAGCATTCAAAAGAGGATTTTTCGAAGTAAGTAGAAGTCTTGCATCTTTCCTCTTTTTATGCGTCTATAATTTAATTATTTGTTGTAAATCAAGAATTTTAGAGTTAATCAAGAAGTGAAGAGATGTAAAGAATTTTGAATATTTGTTATGTTTTCCGAAAGAAAGTTATAGAATGGTGCTGTTTTTTAGAAAAACAGTCAAATCTGATTCATATTTGCTCTGATATAGCCAAATAAACTCATTCGCTTTCCCTATTAAACCGCTGTATTTTAGTCTTGGCTCCAAACTCTATGAATTAAAGTAAAAAATAAACTTTTCTATAATCAGACTTCATGTTTTTCAATGGGCGCATCAAAACTTATTTGAAACAGATCAAACTTAATTTTACATGATCTATAATTTTTTCAATGATTCCAAAAACGTCGTGAAATTTTTACATCGTGAAAATGCTAGTATTATTTCATACTGCAATGAAAGGCCCGTGATTAGAAATTCCGTGAATTCAGAAGCCCAATTTCCGTGATTCTATATCAGGTTGCATTTCGAGTAAATGCGCCGCTTATCCAAGGAAAACACTGGAGATCGGGGTTTATTTTTCCACCAGCTTTACGCCTTATAATCTAGCAAATATGTATGCTGACTAGAGCTAGTTATGCCAGTGAATAATTCTATTTTATTTATAGTGAATATCTCTATTTCTTTAGATACTTAATTCGAACACAGCTTATAAAGGTAGTCTGTAACTTGCTAGCATGTTTCCATGATGCATTGATTTTGGACGCATTGTCTCTGTTAAGCCCAATCTCCAGTGTGAAAAAAATTAGCGAAATGCGAAAAAGTTCGCGCGAAATACGTCTTAGGCATGCGCAGTGATCTTTTGCTGAGATTTCTCGCGAAGAATTTCTCTGCGAAAAAAGGCAAAATGAGTTTAACTTTTTTCGCCTTTCGCTTGCGAAATCCTTCAGCAGCCAATCATATTCCGTATCCCTTTGTAACGCTTCCAAACTTTGCATTCCAATGTCGTGAGGTCAACAAAAGCATTCAAAGGAATTTGTCGCTTGAAGTATTTCGCAGCGAAATTTCGCAAGACTTTTTCTCACTGGAGATTGGGCTTAAGATCTACCCTGGGTACAAGACTCATTCTTATAGAGGCAGAAAAGGCCTATCTGCGAAGACGTTATCTGATTTTTTTAAAACAGAATGCAAGGTTGACAAGATACGCCTAATTCACTAAAAGGAAGATCCACAAAAGAACTTTTTGGCGAGTTGATGATTGGAAATAGAACACCTAGAACTTAATTTAATTTCTTGCTTTTTCTAGGAAATCAGTAGTGATCTGATTTCAATTTTCACTGCTGGGGAATTTTCCTTGTTGATGAATGGAATTCAAAACATCAGTGTTGACGATTGGAAAGAAAATACAGAAGTTAGTGTAATTATTACTTTTGACACGAACGCCTGATATTGTTTTCACCTGGAGTTCAAAATTGTTATGGTACCTAATGTATCTCATCGTGGTATTTTAAGAAACATACAACGTTCGTATCCGTGTTTTATAGAGGCTTGCTGATCTCCAGTACCCTTAAAAACAAACTGATTTTTTTTAAATAGGTTTTTCGTAATGGTGTTAAGTCATGCAGTAAGGATCAATTTAAAAAGATTCGCGTATTGAGTTTTTACTTAAACATTTTAAGTCTGTTTTATATTTAAGAGTCAAATGGGCCCCTGGGTGATTGAACTTTTCCTTTTGAATTTCATAGTGATTCAAATTCTGATTTAGAAGCATATGTAGAACAGAAGTGAGGCGCACCGCAGTTGCTAATAGAAGTGGTGACTGAAAAACCTAAAAAACCTTGTTTCGTGGATAGTTTTCTTGACCTGTTTGCTTTGTGACTTTAAAAAGCTCAGCAAATTACGTTTACACTGCTTTGAAACTTTGCAATTACTGCACCCGTTCAATAATATTAATAGACAATCTTTGCGAGAAAACGATATGTTTATTTTACTTATGATAAGTAAATATTGATCTGTTTTCCTACAAGTTACTTTAAAAATTGTTTCTCCTTTTTGGTTTATAGTACGCTGGTTGGAGCTGCAGTGACTCAGAAATAATTTGGTTTTGGAGAACTGTCGAAAGTTTAAAACAAGAAGAAAAGGCATTGTTGCTGAAATTTTCAACTGGTTCACCATGTGTCCCTATTGGGGGATTTAAAGAACTAGAGGTTTCTACTCATTGTTATTTTGTTATCTGTTATTTATGTTTACTCTTATTACACACTTATTAACCGTTTGCTTTCTATGATTTGATTGTGTCATGCTGAACGCTGTTATATACATAAGCATTGTGAGAAAAAGCGGATATTCTTGTTTGTATAAGTAACAGGGTCAGTCGGTAACAAGGTCCTAAAAACATTGCAGTGCAATATTGCGATATTGAAGCTTCCAATGCAAAGCTACAGTTTAATTATCTACGTATTCTCGGTAAAGAAGTTTTGAAACCTGATATTGCGACTTGCATTGTCTTTCCTATAACCTTCTACCGTTACAAGTATATGCAATAGATATTTTATCATCGTCAAAGTCATCATGTACTCCCATTTTAGAATATTAGAGTACTTTTCATGTTTAATCTTCGAAATTATTTTTGGCTACTCTTATGTTTTCTAATTTTTCTGAGATAGTTTTTCTTAAACATGTGATGATTTCGCTACCTAAATTTTCAAAGATTTACTAAATTGAATCCTGATCATAATTCTCATAATTTATTATCTTGCATGTATTATTCAAAACAATTTTAAGCATGCAGACATATTTGTTTTGTTATCCCTGACATACTGAAAAGTCCCTCTTTAATGCCAAAATCTGCATATCCAGGGATGTCCTCCACCCCCTTTTTGGAGTTAACCTTTTCGGTACTGTCCTATTCCCACTTGGGAATATTTAAACTAGTTAAATGGATGACCTTTTGAACCCTTAGGGTCTTGGAGGTAAAAAGCGATTTGAGATTTCCAAAAAACCAGAAGAATCAAATACGGTATGTTTCTCATTTGGCAGTTAAACGATTTTAAGATATTCTTTTGGAAATCCATTTTGGCTACCTGTGCAAATTTTAATTGGAAGCATTCTTTCATTTGAACAGTTTTTTGGCGGTACATAACTTGAAAATGGCTTCGAAAAAAGCAAACATTTCACAATATATTAACTAAAAGTTTTTTTATCTGACACTCCTCGGAAAATAAAACGTCAGAATAAGGGTCCGAAAGAACACTTTTTTAGGCACGCGGCACTGATTGGTCAACTATACCGGTCTTGTGCTTGCTTTTTTCTGATTGGCCTATTTCGATCCACAACTGGGAATATATTTTTCATCGTGTTCTTTCGAACCCTTATTCTGACGTGTTATGCTCTGAGGAGTGTCAGACGAAAAAGCTTTAGTTAATATGTTGTGAAATGTTTGCATTTTTCAAAGCCATTCTTTCATTTGTGCAATTTTATTTTTAAGAATTGTTACAACTTGTTGTTGCATGTTTACTAATGTTTCTTTTCTAACAATTTTATTTGAATATGGATTTTGATGTAGCTAAATTCTGACTGGATTTTCATTGATTGGGTCTTTCACATAACATCAAATCAAGACCTGTATAAAACTCATCTCATCCTCCCTGCAAATGTCAGTATGGGCTTTAAGTGACCCTTTTGATAAGTCGGTCACATGCGCCAAGGGTAAAGGAAGGTATTAAAAAAACATTTCCGCGTTTTTTCCACTATTTAATCCAATAGATCAATTATAACAACGGCCTCTTCTTGAAATTACTTCTTGGTTCTGAATTTTGACACAGGCTTTGACTAAGGACCGGAATTCTGGTCATCATGTATCTTTTTAGATGTTGACTGTGACTGTAGGTGGAAAGTTTCAACAGGAACTAATTTTGTGAAAAAACTCTCTTATGAAGTTACAAACGTTATGTTATCTTGAAATCGACCTTTAAAGGGCTAAAATTATGAGATATTTTATTCTGAGAATGACTTCTTAACTTGGCTACGTGCTACATACAACAATAAGAAATACAAGGACTACCCACAACGACTTGCAGCAATGTCCAAACGAGGCCGTAAATTGAATTTTACCATCGAATTTGTCCATACATAACACTTTTTTTAAAACGCGCTTGTAATTAAGTTATTTTACATATCCTTTGAAAATTAGAAAATTCAACAGTAATTCACATGTATTTTGCATGTCCAAATATAGAACTTTATCATTTTTGCCCAATTCAATGCTGTAAGAAAACTCCCCGCAAAATGAATTAATACCTCGACTACCATCAATTTTAAGGTTTTCGAAAATGAAACATACAGGAGTTCATTGCCATTTTATTTATTTTACATTTCTGATTATTTTTACTTCGTTTTCCAAATTTTTCGCATTCCAGCGTGTCCTTTTCTTATATTAAATTGCTTGGTTTATATTAAAGAACTCTCTTAGGGGTTGTTGTAGCAATGTCGAAAACATGTAATCAACACTAAGAAAACGAGAAATGTACTGACTCAACAGTAATCGCCATTTTACTCGTAGATTCCTACTGCAGCAACGTGCTTCAACATACTTCGCCTCAGTACTTTCACAAGTGAAAAGGAATTGAGAGAGAAAGTTTTGATTGCATTGAGACACGGTTCTGAAGGGTTTGCTTTTAACTAACAGATTATTCAAGCTGTCGTTTCAGTGTTGTTTTTTGATACACAAGTTGTTTAGAAATATTGTTTCTGTTTCTTCTGTTCTAGATGCATTACTGTAACTAGTGATAAGATAGTATTTGTTAAAAATGTTATGTTTCTTGCCATTTGTTGAAGGTAATTTGAATAGCTTTGCAATAAAAACAACTTTGTTGTAATGGTCCTTTTGGTTGATAATGTTGAATTGAGTAGTACCCCGGGTGCTTGTTTTATCGTTAAGGCAGTCATTGGGAAACAAATGTTGATATTTATTGGACAGCGTTAATACTTTCCAGATTATCTAAGTAATATTTGGAACAAAAATCAAAGCACCAACTGCTTCTATTATGATAAGCACAACATCTGTTCTGCCCCTTGGTATAAACACAGAACATAGACATGAGGTCCATCCCAGAACAAACCTGTGGCAAGTTTATGAAAGGCTACCCCATCCTCCATAAACATCACGTGTCATTCCCCATTATATACTGAGTCTACTAACCTACATTGAATGGGAATCATGAGTTGCAAACGATTATTTGGCTTTTATATGTGAACGATATCTTGGTGCTTATTTTTTACTGGAAACGGGAACGTGCGGGTAGCTAAACCTCAAATGATATAGACTACCCCCCACCTACCCCCCTACCCCCCTCTCGAAAAAGATGAGTGTTTGTTAGTTGATCTAGTACCATCTGGACGTGAATATGCTCTTATTTTAGACATTTGTTAAATTTATCATCCAAGGAACTTTGTAATACATGTTAAACTTTTGCATAGCAATGGACACTTTAGTTATATGTTTTCTTCCAATATTTGGCAGCAAAACTTTGAAGCCTGTAAATACTGTGGCATGTTTTCATAAAAATTATTGCATTTACTTATCTTTCATTTTACTTGGACAGTTTCGAATAACTTTTTATACGTAGAACTGAGCAAGCATTACCCTATGAGGAGTTTTACGTAAGGAAGATATTAGGAAACCTGTGCAAGAATCATGAAACATCTAGTTTCCAAATTTATGAATCAATATGTTAAGCGATATTACTAGCTTTATATTTTCTTTTTGGTATAAACGATTAGTCGTTCAGGTTTAATTTCTGCATTTGTGTGATTGATTGGGCTCACCTTCATAGGAGGTTTATTATTAGGGCTTCTGGTTTGAGCCTGTGGCATGACCAAACTGTCACCCAGAGTGAGGAGAGTCACCTGCCTTTTGTATTTCCAGGCCTAGGAATCATGAGGTGCGGTCACATCAAGAGGAAGGACCAGGGCACTGGTCGATAAGCACAGCCTCTCCCTATCCAAAACTACCTTTGGATGCTGGTTTGTAATGCAATACAAATACCATCCATTTCCATACCATACTATGCCATTCCATGTCATACCATATCATATCATATCATATCATATCATATCATATCATATCATATCATATCATATCATATCATATCATATCATATCATATCATATATCATATCATATCATATCATATCATACCATACCATACCATACCTTACCTTACCATACCATACCAAACCATACCATACCATACCATACCATACCATACCATACCATACCATACCATACCATACCATACCATAAAAAACAAAACAATACAATAAAACAATACAAATGGTTACCAAACCCCAAATTCGCAAAGACTTTATTACTAGACCAGGAAGAATTTTGCTTCAAAAATGTAAATTGTACCTTTTTGGAAATAATTTGCACTATTTTGTTGGTATAAAGGCATACTTATGGAAACTGGAATGCTCAGCATATCACGTAAGAAACAAATGACTATTTTGTAGAAAGGTGTTTGACTAGTATTTTTAAAAGAAAAAATCATTTCTGAATATTTTCTAACACAATGCTATTGATTTGGTGCAGTTACTTGCCTTCCCCCCCCACTGCATGACATCTTAAAAGGCTACAAAAATGGCATGGCTAACACACAAAAAGCCTTTTCGTTCGATGCGAGCGATCACTCCCGATCGCGTCAGCACTCGCGCAAACCAAACCACGCGAGCGTTTGATCGCTCGCACAATACGGCAAATTGCGAGGAATAAACGTCTCATCAATTAACACAATTCTAGTCATCTTTTGTGAACCAAGCATCAAAACACAGGAAATATAAGTAAGTTGACTTGACAACACCTCAATGAAAAAATGCATTTGAAAATCATTTCAACAACAAATGTTTGTCAATACTTTAGGTACTTAGTATTTGAACTACATTAGCACTTGAAACAATTTCTGGGCTAATGTAGTTCAATTTGCCCAGTTGCCCAGTTCAAAGTTGCCCAGTTCATACGCCGCATTTCTGCCGCAGCGAATTAAATTGACAAGGCTGAAAAAGTTTAAGTGTCAATTAAATGCGGCAGAAATACGGCGTCTGAAACCAAACAAGAATTTACTAATTTAATGCGGCACAAATGCGGCAGCTCTGCCGCATTTAAATATTAACTTCGGCAGAAATTCGGGTTGGTTTCAGACGCCGCATTCCTGCCGAAGCGAATTAGAAGAAATTTGTGATTAATCTTGATTTTGAATGATTGAAGGGTGATTAAATTACAACACGCATGCGTGTATACTTGTGGCGCCAAAATTCCATTAGTTCCTTGTCGGTTGAAATGGCTGCGTTCCGAACTAAACTCCCATCGTTTTTACGTGGAAATCAAGAATTAGAGGATAGCGACAGCCTATCAGATCAAAGTTACCCAAAAGGCCAAACAGTTACAGAAAATCATGCTTTTATTAGCTCCTCAATGTTATGGGGGAAATTTTTAGCAACAAAATTTCCCCAAAGGCGCTCTACAATGATGCAAGAAACTTCGTTTACAATCATGCAAACAGTGGATGTACCTAAACCCGTAAGTTCAGCAATGGTATGCAGATAGTCTCCTCTTGCAAGTCTGTAAAGACAAACAGCCAGACGTGCTGCTGGGGAAACAGGATTCTCTGCAGAAGTTTCTTTCTCCAAACCATTTTTAATTTCGCCAAGAATAAATGCGAAAGTCGCCTTTGTTACTCTGAAATTTTTTTTAATGGATCCTCTGTTGTCTCCTGCATGTTCGAAGTGATGGCCTACAGAGATTCTGATTGTTTGTCATCAACAATATTATTTGGAACCACATCATTGATAGTAACTGCCGTCGACGCAAAATAGTCAGAAAAAAATGTTCAACTTCGTTCGACTAGTACGCTTTCTTCGACTTTTGGCACTCATGTTGTTTGTGAGGGCAAAAAGAATTTCTATGAATTTGTTTCTTGGCGCCATTTTTGGCCATTTTTGTTGTCAGGAAGAATAACGTACAGAAGCGCTGCGCAGGACATCAATCGCGTGGCCTGGGACCACATTAAATGCGACGATTTTAATTCGGCGTCTGAAACAAAATCCTAATTTCGGAGAACTATTGCCGCACTACTGCCGCCTTTGATTGTATTTAATTCGCTGCGGCAGAAATGCGGCGTATGAACTGGGCCTTATATGAAAGGAAAATTTTTTTCACTATCAGAGCGATCGCTCGAGTAAGATAAATCATGCGAGCGATGGGCCACTCGCGTGGGCTATTTCTTAAGAAAAGGATTGAAATCATACAAATGTTCTTTATCAAATAACTAATTGTTCCATTATTTAGAATATTTAAATCTTATACACTTTCAAAATATCCAATAAGCATCTTTTGTATATTACCAATAAATTTCCTAAATATTTAAAGGATTTATCTGTTAGTGAAATAAGAATCAAGGAGAGTAGAAAGGTACTGTTTCAGCACCCCATGGGTAAGAATGATGCAAACAAACTTTTGTAAAAGATAACAGCAAGCTAAATTACACTCACTGACAGGGTGTCTGACAACAGAAGTGCTCAGGGGCAGGGTGCCATCATCTCCGCTTGTTTGCAAACGATAAGGACCTAGTCAATATACAATATTTTGTGCATAGCCTGCAATCAGGTCAATTGCCCTCTTCCCCACTGTTTTACAACATACATCAGGGCACTATGACTGATGCAAGTCTCACAATTCTGTTTTCCTATTTCCAAATGAAAATATATTTTTGATGCGTTTATATAGATAAGAAAAGGTAACTTTCATTGTGTCGAAAAATCCCAAGTTTGTTTGTTGATGTGTTGCTTCATCTTTATTAGCATTCTGTGCATCCTCTTCATTCGGAGGGCTTTTCATTTGCTCTTGCATTTTTGCAATATCTTCTTTTGAATACATATCCATGCCAGGCATTCCAGGCATTGATCTGGAAATGAAAGAAGAAGGGTTGTTATAAACGAAGGAGAAATGAGCCAGTTTGTTTCAAAATGCTAAATGTTGGAGTCAAATATTATTGTTTATAAACTGTTTATTACAATATAAAGAAATGACTTGTAATAACTTGCCAAGTTATAATAATAAAGCAACCTGGGATGCTGATGAAATGAATTCATTAAAATTATTGTTGTACCTTGCCTCCCCCTTCAAACTGAGCAATGATCTTGGTTTTAAAATGTCACCTTGGCATTCTATTTCATCTGGAATCTACTGAAACGTTTTTACTTTATATGGTATTCTATAGGAGTTTTTGCCATGTAGGGGTGAATTATCGGAAAGAAATACCTTACCAACTATACTAACTGCAACCCCTAGAGCACAATAGCTAGCACAGGACATGCAAAAGCAGACCATTTTCTTTTAATGATCTTGATGCTTACAAAGTAGAAGTTGGTATATTACTTAATAAAAAACACCTCAAAACGTTTTGTTAATTCTAAACGCTCTTAATACCAATTCGTCTCTTACCTTTAGGGAACAGCAACCTATGCTACTCCATCAACACAAGGGTTTTGGCTTTTTCACCTGTATACTGACAATAATATGTTTACAATCATATAATTTAGAATGCACCCCATATAATTTTGGGTCTAGCAATTGCTGGTAACATACTATCAATTATTACAATACCACTACTCACTTCATTTGCTTCATCATATCATATGCCCTCTTTTCGTCTTCAGTCATGGGTACAAAAATTTCATCTTCTCTTTTCCCAGGCTTAAACTTGGGCAGTTTCTGTGTACAGATGCCAGTCATTTCATAGCAAACTTTGTTTATCAACTGTGAAAGTGACAACTGGTCTTGCCATAAAAACTCTCCTAAATCGGTATCAATGTCTCCAATGCTTTCCTCGCAGGCTTTGGAAATTGTCTTGCATTCCTGTTTGCATCGGCTAGGTGACTTGTTCTCAACTAACTTTAAACCACTTGGTTGCTCTTCTATATCATATCTAGATATCCATTCTCCTTGCTTTTTATCAGGATTGCATGACGCTTCCACAATACTGAGAATTTCATCTTCATCTACCTAGATTTAATAGATGCTAAATTAGTTCTGCTTCAAGTTCATTTGATGACCAACTAGTTTATATGATACATGACAAATGTATCACACGGGTATATCCTCAGAAATAAACCTAAAAATGAGATAAAAGCCTGATATCCTTTCAATAAAATGAAATGCTAGATGCAACTTTAGACTCAACTTGTGTGCATTTCTACCAAAGATACATGTTCACAATTTTGTGGAGAATTGGATTGACTTATCATAAATTTTGTGCATCTTTCAGGCCTTTTCATAAGAAAAAGCTCATGTGAGTGGCCCAGCACTCGTGTGATTCTCTTGTGCGAGTGACCGCTCTAAATATAAAAGTAATAATGAACAATGCTGAAAGCATCCATAATGTTTATGAAAGCTGTATGATCCTGTTATAAGGTACTTTTCTGTAGGTCATATCAAATGAAAATGAGCTCTATTGTTGTTTTGCATTACAAGAAAGATTAAATACTCAATATAAACATGCTCCCTTTAAAAATTTTATGTTCATCATGAAGGTCATAAGACGTTATTGCCAGATGATCGCGAAATGCTGTTCAAAACCCCAAATGCCTATGGTATTCATAAACATTTGCAGTGGAATTGACTTTCAATTGCATTTTTCCATTGAGATGTGGTTAATTCAGCTTACTCGTATTTTCTTGTGTTTCGATATACTGACTTTGTATTGTCTATGTCACTCGCTTGGGTCACCAAAGGTGACTAGAAATGTGTTAATTGATGAGACATTTATTCCTCACCATTTACCGGTTTGTGTGAGCAAGCAAACGCTGACGTGGTTCAGTTTGCATGAGTGCTAAATGCAATTGGGAGTGTTGATCAAGTCAAACCAAAATGCCTAAGCTTTAAAACCTTTAGCACAATTTTTCATAAATAAATATGGGTTGCAATTATCTAGATGCTTTCTCTATGCAACAGTCAGCAAAGTCTGACAGATGAATACACATGTCAAGAGTAATGCTGCATGCTGGAACTTGTATTTGCAGACCAAAATTCCCTGGTACTGTCTTGTGGAAACTTTGGCTTGCATATGCTATATAATTTGTCAAAGGAAGTTTGCAGATATGGGAGTGACGTAGAGGATGCCTGTGCTGCGATGTGAGAATGTTGTGGAATGAATGAGAAGGAAAAATTAGCATAAATAGGCCTAAGCTTAGTCACTACACACTCGGTGGGTAGGGTTGTGGAGAGGTGATCCATGTGTCTGGGGTCTGCCAAGACCAAACTTCCACATAGAGTCTTGGGTGCATTTCATGTCAAGTGTACACTGAAGGCCCACTGGAAACCTGAGTGTACGGGATCTTTGAGCCTAAGTACATGGAATGCACCCTGGCATAGAGTGAGGGAAGTCACCAGTTCTCTTTCATTAAGACAAAGGAGTCACGAGGCCTGGTTGCATCAAGAGGAGGGACCAGGACATCCATCTTTGAATATTGCTCAACAGGGATCTAAAACTAACTTTTTCTGCATGAAACAATGTATGGTGAATAGAGGATCTGTCAAATATCCTGTTTAAAAAAATTTCGAAATCAGCTTTTCTAATCAATTATTCAAATAATATATTTTAAATTTTGCAGCCTGATGTGTATGTCTAATCTTAATCCTGTAGAAAATCGACTTGAAGAGATTACAGCAAGCTTTGACGTCATTTGACTAATTCTGTTCGGTCAAAACAAAAACATTTAATTCAACTGTTTAAGATTCACCAACAAGTAGAACTCGTCAGCAGACGAGCTTAAGGCAAAAAATATTCGTTCTTACCTTTTTGCCCTTTGCAGATGCTTCATCTCGCGATAGAGACACCTCATGTTTGATGTGTTTTAGAGCTCTTTGACAGACACTACAGCGAATAAAAGGAATGTCGAAACTGGAAGCAAAATACTTTTTAGAACCTTGAGGAATTTGGCCAAACACACATGCAAAAAGGTGCAGAAAAAAGAATGTACTTCCGAAAATAGCTGATACTGCAGAAACCATCGTTTGTCTTATACTAATTTACTCTATCATACCCTATCATTTACTCCTTCAAAAGCATCTTTTGTTTCCATACCAAGCCACATAGCCTAATCACCGTGAGGTTACCGCAATTTGCAAATGAACTCGTAACGGTTAATGGTATCGAGGCCATTCCTACATGGCTCATATCGCATTGCGGATCGAAAACGTTGCTGAAGCTATTGTGGATGGATTCCTTGTCACTTGCTCTTAGTTTAACAAGAAAGGTTTAAAATTTTAGCGGCAATGGAAACTGTTATTGAGCAACAGCGTCGCTACCACGAGGAAAGGGAACGGATTCTTGATGCAATGACCCAAGAATCATTATTGAAGAAGCAAACATTAAAAGAGCAAATAAACTCAGATCATAGAAGTCGTGTTTTGCTAGATAGATATTGTGATATATCAGAGAAACTGGGAAATATTTATGAAGATAAAGATGGATTGAGAAAAGAGGAGATCAACTCAATTGCAGGTCCAAATGAATTTGCAGAATTTTATGGACGATTGAGATTGATCAAGGAATACCATCGTAAATACCCGAATGAGGTTGCTGAGCCTATGCAGATGGAGTTTCTAAAGTAAGAAATTTAGTCTATAAAAACAGCGTAATATCAATCCTCTGTTATGTGGTCTTGTGCAACTTGCTTCATAATACCACATCCTATAAAATCTGTTTAGTATCTCGCAGCCAATATTATATTATTGGAATGGACACATATAAGCAATAAAAGTTATAGGAAAAGACTAGTAACTGTTTGTATCAAACTGGAAAACTCGTCTTCCACAAAATCTTGACCATGTGCACATCTATCACCTTGAGGTGCTTTTCAAATTTGCCAAGCAAAATTCCTTGATAATGGCATTCAACACTGAAAGTATCAATTATATAATTTTTGTTATTTATCCATTTTGAGTGTATCAAATGATGTTGATTAAATTTGCTTTTAAAAAGGTTATAGTTTACAGGTCCTGCTCATCAATTCTAGACAGTAGAGCTCAATCTATGATGCATAATGATCCGATTTGCATTTCGTGAGTTTTTGAGATCTCAGGAAATGCACAAGCTAATACCCAGGAGAGCAAGAGTGCACTTGTGACACATTTGAGCATTTACCAAATTTTTTAGTGATTCTTGAGTTTGTTCATAATTTTCCATTTGGTCTCTATCCAGTTGGTATAAATTTTCCCTCACAGGGAAATTCAATGATTGAAAGTTGAATATCCAGTAGGCCGGATGATCTGGCACTGGATCGCTGATTTTTTTAAAATCCGGCTCCGGCCAGATTTTTTCCGAAATCCGGTGAGTTGCCAGATTTTCCAGAACTTAACAAGATCAACAATAAAACAAGCACCTTAAAAAGAGAGTTGAAATGAAAGTGCTTGTCATCACGAAACAGGAAGACTGGATGATATATTTCACAAATTTGGTCCAGGGTTGCGAGATTGGTTTTTTAGGCCAAATTTTTCATTTTTGGTTTTTAGATTAAGATTGCCTGGAAAAATTGTCGTTTGCTTACTACTTAAATTTGACCTTGTTGGCCTTTTCTGCAGAACATCTAAAATTAATGAGTAATTACTAAATTCATGGAATAATTAGTAGTTAACTACAAAGTGTTAACCAAATTTCAAATTTCATCACCTAACCTAAATATTATCTTGATTTTAGAAAAGGGTTTTGGAAAAAAGTAAGATTCTTATCTTAGTTAAGAAATTATCTAACATGCACAAGCATAGAAAAATAACCAGTGCCGATTGTCGATCGATTCTTGAGAAAGTTTTTGATTTGACCTTTTTATGAGCATTTTGGCTAAAATTGCTCACCAGTCTAGCCTCCATTGTTCTCTGCTCACCAGTCTAGCGCTTGTTTGTCAAAAATTCAATCTGGCAACTCAAATGGGTCTCTTTGATTATCTCGCTATACATTTTTTCACAAAGTGGCTCAAACCTTTAATTAGTGAAAAATCCATAAATGGCCAGATTATCTGATAAAATCCGGCCTGATATTCCACGAAGAAATCCGGTAAATCCGGTTCCGGCCGGATTCTGAAAATCCTGATCCGGTACACCCCGAGGTCTAGGGGGCCTCAAAAAGGTAAATTGGTTTAAAAGATTGAAAGAAAACAAAAACAAGGATTATTCTGGAATATATTTTAAGCTAGACTTAAAGGTGTGGTCACAAATATTTTCTGCTTCCATTGCTTGCTTGGCCATATCAATTTAGCCCTAGGCCTTGGAAACTCAATTTCAAATGACAAACTTTTTTCAATCTTTAGCAAGCAAATTTAGAAAGTCATTTTGCAATCTTTAAAAAAGAAGTAATTTTAAGCCACACCCAAAAGCAAACCCAACCATGCTTGTCACATGGGCATGCAAGAGTAAACCTAATAATTTAAAGAAAAATCCTCCGGAGTGCAGCTGCCATGGAATTCATACTGGATAATTACAAGCAAGCATTATCTTTTTTTAAGAATGTACTTGTCTATTCAAGATGCAAATATTTGCGTAACTCTGCAAATAGTAAGCTGCTTATACTTTTAAGAAAATAGATATATAATATATTCTGCTGAAAATTGAAACAAGACCTAAAAAGGAAACAAGATTTGGTCATTATTTTTAATCATAGAGTTAGGAAAACTAAGACAAGTACTTGGTTGATCAAATGACTCAAAGCTTCCCCAGGTCTGGAAATTTTCAGCTAATCATTATTATGATTGAGAGATTCAAAAATCTTGTTGTTTTGTAGAAAAACTGTCAAAACTGATGCTGCTTTGAAAACAGTTCAAACAATTTTTTAAGTAATAACTGTTTCCCAACAAAATTTTGAAATAAGTTGCTAAACATTTGTTTAAAGCATGTTTTTATTGCACAAGTTTTACTACAGAGTTTGTCCACAATTCTGTAAAAGTCTTCTTGGAGGCCATAGGTGCTTTAGTTTAATCAAAAATTTGAAAGTTTGCCGATAATACTTTGAAATCAAATAACAATAAAAGAAATGCATAAAACAAGGAGATGCAAATCCATTGAAAATGTATTTTCTATGCATGGAAATTTTCTTTAATTACTCCCGATTGGATTTTACAGAAATGCCTTTCATCTTTTTTAAACCTAAATAAATCAGGTAGAAAATCTAAACCTGTTTAGCCATCATATTGTCACTAAGCAATCAGTACTCTGATTATAATGTTTCCATTGCACAGAAATTATCTCAAACAGTAGTCGGCAGTCATTATGGTCATTTTCATTGTTATGGTTATTTTCATTGTTATGATGATCATGATTTATAGCGAAACATTGTTTGTAAAAAGTTTTTCTGGTGATTTTCTCTTGGTAGATTGAAAGACATGAGAGAGAAATCTGCAGAAGACCAAGATCTACTTCCAGATTTCACAGACGAAGAAGGTTGTGGCAAATACCTTGATCTGCATGAAGTTTATACTCTCTACCTTAACCTGAAAGGAATAGAATCCATTGATTACCTTACATTTCTTGCAATCTTTGACCGCTTGTTTGATATTCCAAAAGAGAAAAAGTCACAAGATTACCGTAAATACCTGGAAACCCTACTTGATTATTTATATGACTACATATCAAGAGCCAAACCATTGCTGAACATTGAGAAAGAAATGAAGGATGCTGTTAATGAATTTGAGGAAAGCTGGGAAAAGGGGACATTCCCTGGCTGGCCTAAAGAAAGTAGCAGTGTCCTCACACACACAGGTGCCCATTTGGATTTGTCAGCTTTTTCATCTGCAGAAGAACTTATGTCACTTGGCTTGGATCGTCTGAAATCAGCATTACAGGCATTGGGCTTAAAATGCGGAGGAACTTTGGAAGAAAGAGCCCAAAGACTATTTTTGACTAAAGGAAAGTCATTGGAATCATTGGACCCATCATTGTTTGCTAAGTCAAAAAGAAAAGGCAAGGCTACTGATTATGTGCAAAAACAAAAGGAGATTGCCATGCTTGAATCACAGGTAACTCATTTACTCGCTTTGTGTTGTTAGAGCATTATGCCCAGATATTATTTTCTATTTTAGTATTGATATTTAGAACAGGACTGATTTGCAGTTTATTTTATGAAATTTAAAACTGAATGGCATGTAGAAAGTTGAAACATGAATTTAATATGAATTTAGAACTTGAGGGAAGCAAGTCTTCTGTTTTCTTTATGTATTTTAATAGCTTCAGTTGCTCCATGTCAACAACTTCATTTTCATTCCTCCAGCTTTGAATACTTGGGTTGTTTTCTATGGCTTTTAGATATACAGTAACCATGTCAAACTTTTTAAAGAGGAATTTCAATTTTCTTCCAATGTGCATTTTAATATAAATGTTAAAAGCTTGATATCTAAAGGCTTATTTAATTTTCTGTTTTGCTACTTGTCGTATTTGAAAACTTTTGTTTCAAATAAACATAAAGCTGACCTTAAACCTTAATATTTAGAATACTTACCTTACTTATTTAGAATATTTACTTACTTATTAGAAAACCTTACTTATTTTAAAATAAACATTATGTTGCTTTGTGAATAAAACAGGATGTATTTAGATTTACCAATTGCAAGAAAAAGAATATAATCTACTTTCTGGAATTTTTCTAATCTTTCTGATGAATGCTTTTGTAGCAAAAAATCATTTTAATTTGAAAATTGCATAATTTATATATAATTTTATGTCCATGCTGCACTGCCATTTGGTATTGTCTCCTAAGCAAGGTAATTGTTTAAGTAATGAACTATAGACACTGGGATGAAATATTTCAAATGGTCTTGCTCATATTTTTCTTTCTAAGGTAGCATCTATTCAGATATTGCTTTTGCCTTTGAAATGTTCGCTAGTTATTAAGAATGTTTATTGAATTAAATCTGGAACACTAGACAAAACAATATTTTAGATTTCAATTTAAAGTACTCTGAGAAGATGTACATTGATAGAATTTTTGGCAAGATATTGATTGATAAAAAATACAATTAGGAGGAGGAATTATCTTACCACGAGTAAGCCTCCTGCCAAGGTGATGTGTTGCATGAAAGTAGGCAAAGTACTCAATTCTTTGTCATATTAGCTTTAAGGAGATCACAGTTATGAAGAAAAAAACTGTGGACTCACAATAGAACATGTTTTATGAAATTATAAGGCTTAGTTGAAATAAACACTTTTTGTCAAAATGAAGTAGTCTTTGCATTGATTTAAAAGGAAAAATGATAACTTGAGACAAGTTTTTCAATGGTAAGATGCCTGCCATAATTGCTTGAAACAACAAATATCTTTTGTATTTTTCTGATTATTTTTATTTCCTACCCCACCTCCCCCCCTCCCTCAAAACAGTCAGCACAAGTCACACAAAAACATACTTCTTTGCCTCCTATGTCATTTTCTAGTACCAAACCTGCATTGTTCCAGCGGGTGATGGTTGAATTCGACCTTGTAAGTTGACTTAATACTCGGAAATTTTTCAGTAGTAATTGTGTCTGTTGCTCTGGTGGAAGCAAATTGCTACGTTTTCATATTTTGTTTTTCTTTAGACTTATAAACTTGTTGAGATATTGGGTGAGGAGCGACAGGCAACACGTGAAAACGTGGAAAGAAAGCAGGCTCGTACATCTGATGAGCTAGAAGAAGATGAAGACGCAGAGGGTGCAGGAAATGACGAGTCTGATGATGAAGAAGAGCAAGTTCTTTACAATCCTAAAAACCTTCCTCTGGGTAAGTTTAGATATTAATTAAGGGGAGGTGTTTCCTTATTTATGGAAACATTTATACAGTTCATGCAGAAATAGAGGTTTGGGAGTTAAAGGATGTATTGGAAAGTCCTTAAGGTAGGTAATTGCGATCTTATGGTGTATAACAGAAAGGTTCCATTTTACCATGGTTGTCACTTTCTATTCATTCCATTGAAAGTAGAATGCTAAGCCTCTACCACCCCCCCCCCCTACCACCCCCTCATTTAAATCCACATTAAAAGTTGTCTTAGAAAAGCTGGAGGGCTACCTTCCTCCTTAGGGTTAGGGACGTCCTGACCGGGTGTGTGGGGTTTTCATTCCCCCTTCCAACGGTAGCTTAGGGTTTTAATCCGTTCATGGAAAGAAACTTTTTAGGAAATTCAGAGACCTTCGCTTTTTAAAATCAATACTGAATGAGGCAATAATCAGTGCTCCATTTGATATTCGCTCGAAGGTAAACGACACCGTTAAAGTCAGAACGGCGCGCCATTACTTGGTTTACCGAAACAAGAATCGATATTTCTATCTCAGTGAGTTTTCATTTCGTAACAAAAGAGGTCTCTTACTTGCTATTGATCAGTTGTACTAATTTGACACGCTTCTCTAATTTAAACAGTTGCTAATGAATAGCGCAACACACTATCTGTAATAATTTCAAGATTTCTTTTTGACACAAAATCTAAAACCAGGTTACCACGTTAAAATGCATCTAAGACACAAGACTTTTAAGTATAGTTGCTTTGATTCAGGAATCGTTACTTTTCAACTGTTTTAGCCTCAAGCTTTTTAATAGAATTTGTTTCGGCCTTATTCATAAAAGTTACAGCGGGGCAGCTGTTTTTAGTTTAGTTCAAAAATTTTGAAATGAAAGTGTATATATAGATACGATGGAGTTTTCCTGACGTAACTGGTTCTAGGAAAGGATGACAATTTTCGATGAAAGGTCCGTCGAGAGTATGACACTTTGATAGACCGAACATTTTCAGTGGTAAAAGTCGTTTACGTTCAGTATCAGTTTGGTTATGAATGTATCGTCCTTTGAGTAGAGATACGATACTAGGTGAAGTTTCATAAGTACCTAAGCAACTTAATTGGATTCTGCCTTTTTAGGTTGGGATGGTAAGCCAATACCATACTGGCTCTATAAACTGCATGGCTTAAATATCTACTACAACTGTGAAATCTGTGGCAATTTTAAATACCGTGGTCCCAAGGCCTTTCAGCGACATTTCGCAGAATGGCGACATGCACATGGGATGCGTTGCCTCGGGATACCGAACACTGCTCATTTCGCCAACGTCACTTTAATCGAGGATGCACTGGCCCTTTGGGACAAGCTCAAAGACTCAAAAGCACGCGAACGTTGGCAGCCTGATCAAGAGGAGGAATTTGAAGATTCTTCTGGTAATGTGGTCAGCAAAAAGGTTTACGACGACCTTCAAAGACAGGGACTCTTGTAGCGTTTTATCAAGCATATAGGCGACATTTGTGGCATTAAGTACATGCAGTTTTAATTAGGGATAACTGACTTGAAAAGTAGCTGAGTCGAGTAAACTAACTTTACTTACGGTTTTATGAAACAAAATTTGAACAGCCTCCGACCTTTTTCTTCTTTTCTTTCTTAAAAAGAAGAGGTGATAGTTTTTTTGTTTGGAGGCCTGGATATACTCCAGTGTTGCCGTAAAAATTCTTGCATTTAAGTCAAATGGTAATTATTTCTGACCATAAAGGAGAACATTGAACAACTCTTTGTATGAAAGATTTACCAAACCATGATGCGACAATATCGCATTTACATTTTCGAAAAGACTACGTCAGTTTACATCGTAAGTATTGCAGAGCAGAAGATAGTGCTCCGGTCTTCAACACCATCATTTGTTGGGCATATCACTTGTTTGTGATTTTTGATATTTTTGGGCCTTTATTTTTGGGCGATGTACTAGATTAAAAGGTAAAGTACAATTTATTTTTAAAGGGTTCCTATGCAACTCTAACAAAGTTTCATGGAATTTTACTGCATCGACTTACCGATTTGCAGTTTGAGCAAATCATATATAGAAGTAAGAGAATTAAATGCTTAGCGAAAAACGAGGAAAATTTGACAATGACGAAATTTTATTCTATTCCACGTTTTGACCACTGAAATTGTATTTTCATTCCAGATTCGATTGCATTTCAACAGAATAAGTTGCTGAGTTATACTGACTCAGGCATGTGAAATATAAAAGCTCAAACTGCTCATATTTGTTTTATTATAAAAACAAAGTTTAATGGAATGCAAGCATTAAAAATTTGTAACAGTTACGAATATATCTATTATACCAAGAGAAAATAAGAATACTAAGATAGTTCGCGTTTTCTAAGGTTTTGTTTGTCCTTTTCAGAGGCGAAGTTACGAAGTGATCGATTTTTGATTAATCGAACTATTATTATGGATGTTATTTCAGTTTACATTAAGAAGAGAATAGGAAATTTCTCGGCTGACGTGAAATTTGGTCCTCAAAAGTGCCCGGTCTATCTAAAACTACCCTGGATCGGTAACAGCTCCCTACGTTTTGAAAGCCAAATAAAACAGGCCATAACAAATTGTTTCTTCGCGGTCAACCCACGTGTTGTTTATAGTATAAAAAAGGCCCTTCCGTCCATTCAAAAGGACTGCGTTCCTGCCACACAAAAAAGTTCTGTTGTTTATGAATTCACGTGCCAGTGCGATTCTGGCTACGTAGGACGCACTACCTAAAGATTGGAGGATAGAATAAAACAACATGTTCCGCCTAGTATTAGAAACAAAAGTCGTCCCCAAAGAGAACAGCCACCTCGGTCTTGCAAATCTAAAATTACAACAAAAACCTGCGATTCTGCTATCGGGCAGCATTTACTGGAAAACCCAGATTGTGCAAAAAACTATAATGGCGACATTTTTCGGATTATTGGCAAAGCCCGATCATCGTTCCACCTAGCAGTTTTGGAATCTATCTACATAAGCACGAAAAAACCGCTACTGTGTAGACAAAAGGAGTTCGTTTTCACCTTAGAACTCCATTGGTAACATTCTCAATAGGCAAGCGGCACTGATTGGTCAACCTCAACATTCATGTGCTCGTGTTTCTGATTGGCCTATTACGATCCACAACTGGGTATATATATTTCCTAGCGTAGAGTCTATGTTCTGACGTTTTAAACTCTGAAGAGTGTCAGACGAAAAGCTTTAGTTTACTGAATGTTTGCTTTTTTCAAAGCCATATGCGTTCTATTGTTCAAACGCTCAAACAATGGGTACTACTACTTCAATCAAAATGGTTTCCTCACTGCCACTGCAGATAACAAATTAAAACAGCCCACCTTCGTTCGATGGAATATTTAAACCTCTTGCGATTAGGCGCCAAAACCCACGTGACCTTTAAAAGTTTAGGCCATCATGGCAGTCATTTTTGTGCTTCTTGCCAAAACTAATTGGCCCATATAGCCTTAGCCGTGGAAAATACAATCTTGAAAGCTTTCAAGTCAGCAATATCATGTTATATAGTAGCATTAATTGCTTTTGCAATGGGACTTTGGTGAATATTGAAGCAAAATATTCAATTTCAAGTGGTAGTGCTCAACCTGCCTTCAAACGTTGTTTGGTTATTTGCTTTTGCCGTCGTCACACCACCTGTTCTTAACCATGAAAAGGCAAGTTTAAAATGTACATGCATTGATGGAATGAGAAAAATGTAGTAGCCTTTCTTGGTGAGCACAAAAAACGCATAATTTGGGCCAAATTTGATTTGAAGAAACACAGTACAGTTTTACCAACAAACTGTTTCGAATACCAACTTTTTTACCCTTCGGTGTAAAACATTGGCTTTATATTTTATTACATAATCTATCTGGCAATTTATTAAAAATCTTACTGCAATGGCTACTCTTGTGTCATCGATAACCGGCGGGGGCTCTCAATAAAGGTAGAGTCGAAAACCTATCCCCCTCTACCAATAAGCAGCAATTCTTGGGCGGGGTTAGGAGTTGACAAAACGAAAGGAAGCTAAGCAATATTTTAAAAAAAAAACAAACCTGTCTCAAGTTTAAGGCAAAACTACCTTTTAAAAAAAACACACTATCAGAGAATGACAAAAGCAATCATTGTCCGAATTGAATATGATCAAATATAAATGGCAAAAGAAAGCAATAATTGATGTTTGATTTCTTCTGAAATGCTATTCGTCTTTTTAATTCATTTGAAAAAAAATATTATTCCTCAAACAAAGTTTCTAGGCCTAGATGGCCCTTAGCTTAAAACGTCAACAAAAGTTAACCCAATACAACTAAGCATGTGTTATATAAGGCTCTAATTACAAAAGGCTTCAATAAAATTATAACATAACCAACAATGGGCAAACAATATTACTTAAATTCATAAAAAAAACGATAGCAATTTGTTTCCTTTTTTCAAACTATCAATAACATATTTGTAAAGCATAAAGTTGAAAAAGTAAGGAGCTAAAAGTCTTAGGGATTGTTGTTGCAAGAGCTGTTCTTTTTTCAGAAACAATTTATTGGGTTATTATCCATACAAACTTGTTGTTTTTATTGAAAAAGTTTACATTTGAAAATATCATGTTTATTTTATATAAAAAGCTTTGTCGTAAATAATCACAGCCTAGTTGCAATTCAATGGCATTAAGCGGCAACTAATCAAATATTATATATACACAACTCTACAATTTACTCTTCTCGATTTCAAGATCATAAGAGCTCATCCTAATTATAGGCAACGAACAGTGTTCTTGACAATTAAATATATAAGACAAGTATGGTTCAAAATTGAGTGTTGTCAAAGGCTGCGTATGTACACACATTTCTGTTTTTTAAGTTATATGGCCTTCAAGGTTTTCAACAGATACCCTGCTGAATGATTAAACTAAAGGAAACGGTTATTTCTTAATGTTGTGGAATGTTAGGAACATGAAGGCTATATAAAATTATATAAAATTTAGAAGTAAGAACATTCTTATAGGCTTTTTCACATATCTCTAAGAGCATTGTAAGCCGATATACGTCCAACAAACCCTCCTCGTAGTGGAATGTCGGGGGTTTTGTACAAATTATCGTGCAACGATGTATTCTGCAGATCGATGCTGACAGCCGAAAAATGGTGTAAATGCTCGGGCATCTTAGATTTTTAATTTTTCATCGAATATGTATGGCAACATTGCATCGAATTTGTATAGCCAGTGCTGAGGAGAGGGGGGTCAGGGGGGTCACTGACCCGGGGGCCCTTGGCTATAGGGGCCCATAAAAAACAATTCAATTAAAAAAATTTCTAAGTGTTAATCAAACCTCTCCATTACCACACATTGTCATTAGTAGAGACAATAGTGACAAAAGTCTATGAATGAAGTAAGGTAGAAGCAGTTTGAGTCTTTGACTGCCTGAATGTTAAATATATTTTTGTTGAGAATTTTTCATCTTTGCGTTCGAAAAGCTTCTGGATGTAACCAAAAAATGTGATTGCAACAGGGCAACATACAGCAATATGTATGTCATACAGATTTACACTATGGCATGCGCATCTATTTGCAACAGTGTGTCGGTTGTGATCAAATTTAGTTAACGAATTAAACATTTTCCATTTTATAAGACTTTCAAAATTTCTAAGAAAATTTCATTTTTATGCATTATGGTGTTAAGATATCAGTTTTGCTCAAATTATATCAAACAGCAAACAGAAATAATAAATAGCCACCAGACAATGGCTTAGATAGGAAAATTCGTAGGAGAGTGAGAAACTATGATTTTCCGACAAAAATCTAACAAGCATTTATATTTTTCATAAATATTAACATAACATAACGACTTTGGAACTGGAATAAATCAATCTTCTGATATATTAAGATACTCTTATGTTTATTTAGCTTTAAATTCTTTACCATAAAAACATAGCAGTTAGATAAACATGGACAACCATGTTAAATTTCCGACAAGACCAGAGGTTTTCCGATAATATAGCAGTTTAGCTCTACAGGGGTTTTTTGCCCCATCTGACCCCCTCTATCTACGCCACTGCCACCAAAGCAAGTTAGCCACCAATAGCAATTTAAGCAATCGTCAATTTCAAAAATTCCAGGGGGAGCATTTCCCGTACCCCTTAGAAGCATCTGCCTTAGGCATGTTTTACTATTTATATTTTGTTCTGACCCGGAGCCCATAAATCCTCTCTGCGGCGCTGTGTATAGCCTATCAAACGTTGAAAAATCATGTACAGTAGAAACCCGCATAAAAGAACCTGTTTTTATAAGAACCTTGAGGCTTAAATTTAATCTTTTCAACCCTATAATTAAGAACCCCCAAGAGGCTGAAACTTGGAGAGGTTCTTATTTATAAGAAAAAGGGTTTTAAGAATTGTTTTTTTACAACCTATTCACACTGTCAAATTAAATAAGCTTAGAGTAAATCAGGTTATGGTAGCTATGTTGCATTCTAATTGTACAACCTAACAACACAAATTCATTTTATTGGCTAAAATTTAACTTAAAAAAACAAAGCTGGTTTAAGTGTGACCATTAGAATTCTTGCGGTGGAAAACATAACCTATTCTCAGGCTGCCAGAAAAAAACCTAGGTTCTTTTATGCGGGCTACTACTGTATTTTAACATGTTGACGTATTAGGCTTATTTCGAAAGTTTACGGCACACAAACAAAGTACCAAGTGCCATAACGCCCTCCTCTGTCCTCCCCTCTCCTGAAAAATAAATAAACCCCACATCGTGTGTGTTAGTGGGTATAGCAACGAGATTGGTTAATTTGGTAGCTTTTAAAAAAGCTGTTTTTGATTGTAGACGACGAGGAAACACTCGTTTGTGTATACGACAAGTTTACTTGCTGCTTGTGTACTTGGTAACGGCCTTGGTGCCCTCACTGACAGCATGCTTGGCAAGTTCACCGGGAAGGAGAAGCCTGACGGCAGTCTGGATTTCCCTCGAAGTGATCGTTGCCTTCTTGTTGTAGTGGGCGAGACGCGAAGCTTCTTGAGCAATCCTTTCGAAGATGTCGTTGACAAAGGAGTTCATGATGCTCATGGCCTTGCTTGAAACGCCGGTATCGGGATGGACTTGCTTAAGTACCTTGTAGATGTAAATCGAGTAGCTCTCCTTGCGCTTTTTTGACCTCTTCTTATCTCCAGAGGCAGCCTTGCCTCCTTTCTTGCCAACTCCTGCTTTGTTCTCCCCCTTCTTGGCAACCTTTGGGGCCTGTTTTCCTCCTTTTGCTGGGGCGTCAGACATCTTGAAATGAAGAAAATTGAATTTTGACTTGCGAGAACCTTCGATAGACAAAGCAACAGTGATCTGGTCTTTTGGCGCCAATGCAAGCTTTTAGTATATTTGTTGGCAGCTGAGTGATTAGCTCGAAGGCCATGTGACACACGTCGATTCGCTGTCTCGTGTTCGCTTATTGTTTACGGTCGATAGCGGGGGTGTTGATTGGTAGATCTCGAGTAAGTGCCCTTTACAAATCGACCACTTTGGCGGGCAATCAGGCAGTTGCGAACAAATTCGTTTATCTTACAGCAAGGGACCATTTTGTTTTTCAATTTGAAACTGCCAGTGTAGAAACATGTCTGGACGCGGAAAAGGAGGAAAAGCTAAGGCCAAGGCAAGGTCTAGGACATCCAGAGCTGGTCTTCAGTTCCCAGTCGGACGTATCCACAGATTGTTGAGAAAGGGAAACTATGCTGAACGAGTTGGATCGGGGGCTCCCGTCTATCTTGCAGCCGTACTCGAGTATCTTTCGGCAGAAATCTTGGAGTTGGCTGGCAATGCCGCCAGGGACAACAAAAAGTCAAGAATCATCCCTCGACACTTGCAGCTTGCAATTAGAAACGACGAGGAGCTGAACAAATTGCTGAGTGGAGTGACCATTGCACAAGGTGGTGTCCTGCCAAACATTCAGGCAGTACTCTTACCAAAGAAGACCGAGCAGAAAGCTCCAAAATCATAAAGCTTGGACTCACTTGTTGGCCCGGCTCACTTGTTCATAAAAAACGGTTTTTTTAAAAACCACCACGAAAACTGATTTGGTGTACCTGCTTGTCACACGCACGATAGGCACATTCTGTGTAGAGGCTATCGATGTACACATATCTATCTAATTACATTTTGTGTAAAATGGCAATCGATTTACACACATCTAATAGCTTATTAGGATTGTAGGCTATATTCGGTTGGGAGTAGGTAGTGTTTGGCTGACATTCGATGTTTTCATGTTGCTTCTCGAGGGCTGTGCACCATTGAGACTACTTTCATAGCCTGAAATAATGATATGCGGCCTAATAAGGAATACATGCATCAACAGAATGAGAAACAACATTCAACAGCAAATAACTAACTTTGCTTTAAAATATGTTTAAAATAAAATAACTATGGTTTACTATTTGGCTATTTCATTTGGTTGGTGATCAGATGGTCTTTCTTTTTCTCTATACTTTCCCGTGTGCAAGTGCTGTTTGTTTATCCTAGGAAAGTAAGTAAAGCTATATAGTTTCAGTTTCGTTTTGAAAAAGCATCTCTGGTAGGAATTACAATATCTTTATAACGCCTTTGTATTCTTATGCTGTCTTTCATTCAGTCTTCTCAACAAAGTTGACATATCGAATTATTGCTGTCTGCCTACGAATTAACTGACCTTTCTTTGTGTTCAAAAAATTGGACATGTACTTCCTCAACCGGGATATATAGATAGATATTAATTGTATGTTCTTTCGTGAATGGTATTAAAGGGTCTTGATTTCAAAACGGTTGAGTTAAAATGAGCTAAGAAAAGTTTCAATTAAGACCCCCTATGATCGTGTTAATCGTGTGTTGTCACAAGGTTTAAAACATTGGGTAACATTGGCATTTATGGTAGCTTTTGAAAAAGCTGTTTGTGTTGTTGAAGAAGGCGAGCCACTCCAGTCGTTCGTCCAGTAAACAGGACGACGCAACTTAACCGCCAAATCCGTACAATGTTCGGCCTTGTCTCTTCAAAGCGTAAACGACATCCATGGCGGTGACAGTCTTTCGCTTGGCATGTTCTGTGTACGTGACTGCATCACGAATGACGTTCTCGAGGAAAACCTTGAGAACACCTCGTGTCTCTTCGTAAATGAGACCAGAGATTCTCTTTACTCCTCCACGACGAGCCAATCGGCGAATGGCTGGCTTGGTGATGCCTTGGATGTTGTCACGAAGAATCTTTCGATGACGCTTGGCACCTCCTTTGCCAAGACCCTTTCCTCCTTTTCCTCTTCCAGACATGATTGATGAAAGTTTTGCAATGTAAGTCCAAACGACAATACGCTAAACAAGTGAACTGCGCAAATTGCCGAAGCTGCTGCAAACTGCAGGGTTTAGATTTAGTAGAAAAGGCGAACGTATTAGGAGCACTTTCTTTATCTTGCCTTGTTGGTTGCTTTGTTGGCGCCTTTTATAACTCTACTGAAGCAAAGTGTACGAAAGTTCTACCGACGCTTTGTTCTACTATCCATTTTCTGATGACGTTTTATGCTTACGTTTTTTTTTTAAAAGAATATCAGACGAAATACTTGAGAATGTTTAAAATGTTTGCTCTTTCCAAAGCCATTTTGAATTTTGTCTCACAAAAAGATTGTTCGCAAACATCATTTACGTAAAAAGTTGCTATTGTTGCCAATAACCTAGACAAACAATTCTCAAAATTAAGAGAGAGTAATTTAAAATTGTTGAATCCTCTAAAAATGTCGCGATTTCTGTTTCCCCCAACTTTTAATCAGATCGTAAAAACAAGATTACCTTCAGATCATAAGTTCAGAACAAGACTACTGGCAGCTCGAAAGTTTAGGGAACAATCAGCCAATGGGCTTCTTGTTTTTGTCATCTGGCTTCTGTTCTCGCGGCATGTCACGTGGCTTGCTCAATTATTTCAAATTGAAGTCGAATGGCGCCATTTTGCAGTTTGATATCCGTTGTGCCTACCGCTCAGTCACCAGGTAAATTTCTTCGTTGAGGTATTAAAATGGCTCGTACAAAGCAGACTGCAAGAAAATCGACTGGAGGAAAAGCTCCTCGCAAACAATTGGCAACCAAGGCTGCACGAAAGAGTGCACCAGCAACTGGAGGAGTAAAGAAACCTCACAGATATAGGCCCGGCACAGTTGCTCTGAGAGAGATTCGTAGATACCAGAAGTCGACCGAGTTGTTGATCAGGAAACTGCCCTTCCAAAGGCTCGTCCGAGAAATAGCCCAAGACTTCAAGACAGACTTGCGCTTTCAGAGCTCGGCAGTGATGGCCCTCCAAGAGGCATCAGAAGCTTACCTAGTTGGACTGTTTGAAGACACCAACTTGTGCGCCATTCATGCCAAACGTGTTACCATTATGCCAAAGGACATACAACTGGCCAGGAGGATTCGAGGGGAGAGAGCTTAATTCAACAAGCAAATTTCATCTTTGTCGATGAGTTCTTTGAAAAAACGGTTTTTTTAAAAACCACCACGAACACCAGCGATTATATTTCTCCAGCCAGAATACACACGACATGGTCGACTCAAATCAGTTTACTTCTGTTCATATGTTTTATGTATACGAAAAACTTTTAAATATGTACAGTTTGAAGACGTGAAGAAGTGAATTTAAAGCAAGCATTATCTGAATGAAGGGAATTTCTTAAAGAGGGAGGTTTTTAACAAGCAAATCTATGAATTGGGACTTCCACCATATCTATGAATTGTCAACCTATCTGATTTATAGAGCATTAAATTTTTTCCTTCCCTGTTTATAAGTCGTTCCAAATTTCAGCACCAAGGAAACTAAGATATCCAAAACTGCATGTTTACTTATATCTCTACTTACTTACAAGTAGATCTTGCTCAACAGTGATTCAAGTCTTCAGTCCAAAGTATAACTTTACTACCAAGTTCTTTCTTGCTATCCATTCACAATTGCACAGCCAAGAGAGAATGGAGGGAATAACTCCTCACAAAATCACCTGTAATGTAAATCATTGCATACTGTGTACAATGGGATAATAAAAAATTACTTACCACATTTTCATACTGCTAGACTAACATTCAAGTAAATGTAAAATGCAAATTTTTTCTCATGATCAACAATTTAGGCAAACAAGACAAATTAGCATGAAGACCAAAATTGCACTCAAAACAATAATGCATGTATACATTATTGGTGCAAAAAGTTTTCAGATTCTGCTAACCCCATGTTAAGATTGATTGAAAATGTTGGGGTCATAGTAAATAAACAATATATAATATATATTCCCTATGCAGTTAAATCATAGCCAACCTCTCATAGCCAATCATAGCCGACAAAACTTAATGCTTGTATTCACATGATAAACTCTGATTGTGTAAATAGATTGTAAAGAAAGATTCTTCAAAGAGCAACTTCACAACCTACCAAAAATTGGCTTCATGAGAATGGACTAAATTTTTTACATGCTTATCATTAAGGTCATTGCCCAACAAGATCCCCTCCTGTCAATCCAGTCTTGATATTTATAGTTTGAATTCAAAAGTGCAATTTCTATCACAATACCAAATGCTTTAGACTGTGTGGGACAAATACAAGTGCTCTTGCAGTTTTTGTTCTCAACATAATTTACTGACTTTTTAAACGATGAATCTTATTACCTATCTTGTAAGGGTTATTCAAGCTTAAGCATCACTACACAAGGGTTATGTATCTATGTGTTGTCCAAAGTTGTCTCTTGCTGTTTATTAATCTCAAAACCCATCAAAGGCAGCCCACCCCTACTGTCAAACCAGTTTTGAGGTATAGTGGGAATGCACATTGGCAAATGAAATGCTACTTCAATTTGCATAACTGACAGCTCCTAATAATACAACCAAAAATATATCATTAACTCTATCAATGCATTTTTTGCTTATTTCCAAGAGAGTGTGCATTTGCAATTGTGTAGTCAAAATAATTTAATGAGTGCTTGGCATTACCTGAAATTAGCTGAAATTGGCTGAAATGATGCTGAATCCTCCTATCTATATCATAAATATAGAAGCTTGAAATGTAACCATAAAACTGTTAAGCTTGCTCTTTCATTTCTATCAAACTAATAGCAATATTATGCTTGCTTTAACAGCCAACATAGAACTTCAGAATTATTTCATGCCATTTTCCTAACAAGGTTTTATTATTATTGTGCCAATCATTACAAGAACATCACAATCATTACAGGAAAGAACATCACAAAAAACAAAGTGGCAGACAAGGTTGAGTTGACTGTCACTGGCTTGGTGGGCCACCAGCTTTGAAAACTCTACATGTCATTTTTATGATATCAATGCAGCCGAAAGGGCTAATCCAGAACCGATGACCGACGATTTGGTAGCTTTTAAAAAAGCTGTTTGTTTATATGGTAAGTGGCAACATGACTTCGTTTTTCAACTCCTACTTCTTCGACTTTCCAGTCTTGGATTTCTTCCCAGCCGGTGATTTTGCTGTCTTCTTGCTGGCACTGGCAGCCTTTTTGGGTTTGCTCTTAACAGCAGCCGATGCCTTCTTACCAGCAGCCACTTTAGGCTTCTTTGCCACTTTGGCCTTGGGCTTCTTTGGTGACTTGTTGGCTCCACTGGCTTTCTTTGGTGTCGAGGCCTTCTTCTTTGCAGGGCTTTTCTTGGCTGAAGAGGCAGTCTTTTTGGCAGCAACCTTCTTCGCTGCTGCTGGCTTTTTCGCAACCTTTTTTGCAGCTACTGGCTTTTTCACTGCTGCAGGCTTCTTGGCGGCGGCAGGCAGCTTGAACGATCCTGAAGCCCCTACCCCTTTCGTTTGGATGAGAGAACCAGAGGCGACCAGTTTTTTCAAAGAGGCTTTAAGGTTTCTCTTCAGAGCACTCTCATCACCAAGACCTTTGTAATTAGACTGCAAATACTTGGCAATTTTCTGTCGCGATGACCCATTTCGCTCCTTCAAATTTCTGATTGCTTCCGCGATCATGTCCTTGTACGCAGGGTGTGCAGCAGGCTTCTTTGGCGCCGCTGCCTTCTTCGCTTTCTTTGGTGATGTAGCAGACGAATCCATGTTTATTGCGAGCTACTACTTCAATCCAAATAGTATTCAACTTTCACGAGAGTTTCCTCACTCCACTGCAGATAACAAATCAAAACAGCCCACCTTCGTTCGATGGAATATTTAAACCTCTTGCGATTAGGCGCCAAAACCCACGTGACCTTTAAAAGTTTAGGCCATCATGGCAGTCATTTTTGTGCTTCTTGCTAAAACTAATTGGCCCATATAGCCTTAGCCGTGGAAAATACAATCTTGAAAGCTTTCAAGTCAGCAGTATCATGTTAAATAGTTGCATTGTTAGCCTTTGCAATGCGACTTTGGTGAATATTGAAGCAAAATATTCAATTTCAAGTGGTATTGCTCAACCTGCCTTCAAACGTTGTTTGGTTATTTGCTTTTGCAGTCGTCACACCACCTGTTCTTAACCATGAAAAGGCAAGTTTAAAATGTACATGCATTGATGGAATGAGAAAAATGTAGTAGCCTTTCTTGATGACCACAAAAAACGCATAATTTGGGCCAAATTTGATTTTTAAGAAACACAGTACAATTTTACCAGCAAACTGTTTCGAATACTAACTTTTTTACCCTTCGGTCTAAAACATTGGCTTTACATTTGATTACATAATCTATCTGGCAATTTATTAAAAAACTTACTGCAATAAAAAACTACTCTTGTTTCATCAATAAGCGGTGGAGGCCCTCAATAAAGGTAGAGTCGAAAACCTAACCCCCATAAGCAGCAGTTCTTGGGCGGGGTTAGGGGTTGACAAAACGAAAGGAAGTTTAGAAATATTTTAAAAGAAAAACAAACCTGTTTCAAGTTTAAGGCAAGAAAACTTTTTTAAAAAAAGCACACTATCACAGAATGACAGAAGCAATCATTGTCAAAATTGAATGTGATCACATATAAATGGTAAAAGAAAGCACCAATTGGAATGAAAAGGTCTGGAATGAACAGGTTAGTGGAAAACTTTCCAAATCTCAGTAACTGACGGGTTTGGAAAAGAGGGGTGAGTGAAAAAGTTGCCCTGATTCTAATTAAGGGGGAATGATTAACAACCCCTTTCAATTGGAAACTGAATAAATATGAGCGAGGCGCTGGTTTTTTAAAGCTTTTGCTCAATATAGAGCCAAAATTATTTTTAACAGAACAATATTTACGGCACACAAAGAAAGTACTAAGTGCCAGCCATAACGCCCTCCTCTGTCCTCCCCTCTCGTGAAAAATAAATAGGCCTCACATCGTGTGTGTTAGTGGGTATAGCAACGAGATTGGTCAATTTGGTAGCTTTTAAAAAAGCTGTTTTGGATATTAGACGACGAGAAAAACTCGTTCGTGTAAACGACAAGTTTACTTGCTGCTTGTGTACTTGGTGACGGCCTTGGTGCCCTCACTGACAGCATGCTTGGCAAGTTCACCGGGAAGGAGAAGCCTGACGGCAGTCTGGATTTCCCTCGAAGTGATCGTTGCCTTCTTGTTGTAGTGGGCGAGACGCGAAGCTTCTTGAGCAATCCTTTCGAAGATGTCGTTGACAAAGGAGTTCATGATGCTCATGGCCTTGCTTGAAACGCCGGTATCGGGATGGACTTGCTTAAGTACCTTGTAGATGTAAATCGAGTAGCTCTCCTTGCGCTTTTTTGACCTCTTCTTATCTCCAGAGGCAGCCTTGCCTCCTTTCTTGCCAACTCCTGCTTTCTTCTCCCCCTTCTTGGCAACCTTTGGGGCCTGTTTTCCTCCTTTTGCTGGGGCGTCAGACATCTTGCTTGAAATGAAATGAGAATCTTCGATAGATAGACAAAGCAACAGTGATCTGGTCTTTTGGCGCCAGCGCAAGCTTTTAGTATATTTGTTGGCAGCTGAGTGATTAGCTCGAAGGCCATGTGACACACGTCGATTCGCTGTCTCGTGCTCGCTTATTGTTCGCGGTCGATAGCGGGGGTGTTGATTGGTAGATCTCGAGTAAATTCCGTTTACAAATTTCCCACTTTGGCGGGCAAGCAGACAGTTGCGAACAAATTTGTTTACCTTACAGCAAGGGACCATTTCATATTTTTAATTTGAGAACTGCCAGTGTAGAAACATGTCTGGACGCGGAAAAGGAGGAAAAGCTAAGGCCAAGGCAAGGTCGAGGACATCCAGAGCTGGTCTTCAGTTCCCAGTCGGACGTATCCACAGATTGTTGAGAAAGGGAAACTATGCTGAACGAGTTGGATCGGGGGCTCCCGTCTATCTTGCAGCCGTACTCGAGTATCTCTCGGCAGAAATCTTGGAGTTGGCTGGCAATGCCGCCAGGGACAACAAAAAGTCAAGAATCATCCCTCGACACTTGCAGCTTGCAATCAGAAACGACGAGGAGCTGAACAAATTGCTGAGTGGAGTGACCATTGCACAAGGTGGTGTCCTGCCCAACATTCAGGCGGTACTCTTACCAAAGAAGACCGAGCAGAAAGCTCCAAAATCATAAAGCTTCGACTCACTTGTTGGCCCGGCCACTTATTCATTGAAAACGGTTTTTTTAAAAACCACCACGAAAACTGATTTGGTGTACCTGCTTGTCACACGCACGATAGGCACATTCTGTGTAGAGGCTATCAATGTACACATATCTGTCTAATTACATTTTGTGAAAAAGGCAATCGATTTACACACATCTAATAGCTTATTAGGATTGTAGGCTATATTCGGTTGGGAGTAGGTAGTGTTTGGCTGACATTCGATGTTTTCATGCTGCTTCTCGAGGGCTGTGCACCATTTAGACTAACATTCATAGCCTGAAATAATGATATGCGGCCTAATAAAAAAAATGCCTAAAGATAATGAGATACAACATTCAACAGCAAATAGCTAACTATGGTTTAAAAAAGGTTTAAAATGAAATAACCATGGTTATTTCAAATTGGTCATTAGAGGGTCTTTCTTTATCTTTATACTTTCCCGTGTGCAAGTGCTTTTTGTTTATCCTAGGGAGGCTATATAGTTACAGCTTCGTTTTTCAAAAGCCTCTCTGGTAGGAATTATAATATATTTTATTCACTCTTCTAAACAAAGTTGACATTTCGAATTCTTGCTGTCTGCCTACGAAATAACTTACCATTCTTTGTGTTCAAAAAATTGGCATGTATTAACTACTTCAACCGGGATATATAGATAGATATTAATTGTATGTTCTTTCATGCATGGTATAAAAGGGTCTTGATTGCAAAACGGTTGAGTTATAATGAGCGGAGTAAAATTTTCAATTAATCTATGGTGTTAATCGTGTGTTGTCACAAGGTTTAAAACATTGGGTAACACTGGCATTTTTAGTAGCTTTTAAAAAAGCTGTTTGTTTTCTTGAAGAAGGCGAGCCACTCCAGTCGTTCGTCCAGTAAACAGGACGACGCAACTTAACCGCCAAATCCGTACAATGTTCGGCCTTGTCTCTTCAAAGCGTAGACGACATCCATGGCGGTGACAGTCTTTCGCTTGGCATGTTCTGTGTATGTGACTGCATCACGAATGACGTTCTCGAGGAAAACCTTGAGAACACCTCGTGTCTCTTCGTAAATGAGACCAGAGATTCTCTTTACTCCTCCACGACGAGCCAATCGGCGAATGGCTGGCTTGGTGATGCCTTGGATGTTGTCACGAAGAATCTTTCGATGACGCTTGGCACCTCCTTTGCCAAGACCCTTTCCTCCTTTTCCTCTTCCAGACATGATTGATGAAAGTTTTGCAATGTAAGTCCAAACGACAATACGCTAAACAAGTGAACTGCGCAAATTGCCGAAGCTGCTGCAAACTGCAGGGTTTAGATTTAGTAGAAAAGGCGAACGTATTAGGAGCACTTTCTTTATCTTGCCTTGTTGGTTGCTTTGTTGGCGCCTTTTATAACTCTACTGAAGCAAAGTGTACGAAAGTTCTACCGACGCTTTGTTCTACTATCCATTTTCTGATGACGTTTTATGCTTACGTTTTTTTTTTAAAAGAATATCAGACGAAATACTTGAGAATGTTTAAAATGTTTGCTCTTTCCAAAGCCATTTTGAATTTTGTCTCACAAAAAGATTGTTCGCAAACATCATTTACGTAAAAAGTTGCTATTGTTGCCAATAACCTAGACAAACAATTCTCAAAATTAAGAGAGAGTAATTTAAAATTGTTGAATCCTCTAAAAATGTCGCGATTTCTGTTTCCCCCAACTTTTAATCAGATCGTAAAAACAAGATTACCTTCAGATCATAAGTTCAGAACAAGACTACTGGCAGCTCGAAAGTTTAGGGAACAATCAGCCAATGGGCTTCTTGTTTTTGTCATCTGGCTTCTGTTCTCGCGGCATGTCACGTGGCTTGCTCAATTATTTCAAATTGAAGTCGAATGGCGCCATTTTGCAGTTTGATATCCGTTGTGCCTACCGCTCAGTCACCAGGTAAATTTCTTCGTTGAGGTATTAAAATGGCTCGTACAAAGCAGACTGCAAGAAAATCGACTGGAGGAAAAGCTCCTCGCAAACAATTGGCAACCAAGGCTGCACGAAAGAGTGCACCAGCAACTGGAGGAGTAAAGAAACCTCACAGATATAGGCCCGGCACAGTTGCTCTGAGAGAGATTCGTAGATACCAGAAGTCGACCGAGTTGTTGATCAGGAAACTGCCCTTCCAAAGGCTCGTCCGAGAAATAGCCCAAGACTTCAAGACAGACTTGCGCTTTCAGAGCTCGGCAGTGATGGCCCTCCAAGAGGCATCAGAAGCTTACCTAGTTGGACTGTTTGAAGACACCAACTTGTGCGCCATTCATGCCAAACGTGTTACCATTATGCCAAAGGACATACAACTGGCCAGGAGGATTCGAGGGGAGAGAGCTTAATTCAACAAGCAAATTTCATCTTTGTCGATGAGTTCTTTGAAAAAACGGTTTTTTTAAAAACCACCACGAACACCAGCGATTATATTTCTCCAGCCAGAATACACACGACATGGTCGACTCAAATCAGTTTACTTCTGTTCATATGTTTTGTGTATACGAAAAACTTTTAAATATGTACAGTTTGAAGACGTGAAGAAGTGAATTTAAAGCAAGCATTATCTGAATGAAGGGAATTTCTTAAAGAGGGAGGTTTTTAACAAGCAAATCTATGAATTGGGACTTCCACCATATCTATGAATTGTCAACCTATCTGATTTATAGAGCATTAAATTTTTTCCTTCCCTGTTTATAAGTCGTTCCAAATTTCAGCACCAAGGAAACTAAGATATCCAAAACTGCATGTTTACTTATATCTCTACTTACTTACAAGTAGATCTTGCTCAACAGTGATTCAAGTCTTCAGTCCAAAGTATAACTTTACTACCAAGTTCTTTCTTGCTATCCATTCACAATTGCACAGCCAAGAGAGAATGGAGGGAATAACTCCTCACAAAATCACCTGTAATGTAAATCATTGCATACTGTGTACAATGGGATAATAAAAAATTACTTACCACATTTTCATACTGCTAGACTAACATTCAAGTAAATGTAAAATGCAAATTTTTTCTCATGATCAACAATTTAGGCAAACAAGACAAATTAGCATGAAGACCAAAATTGCACTCAAAACAATAATGCATGTATACATTATTGGTGCAAAAAGTTTTCAGATTCTGCTAACCCCATGTTAAGATTGATTGAAAATGTTGGGGTCATAGTAAATAAACAATATATAATATATATTCCCTATGCAGTTAAATCATAGCCAACCTCTCATAGCCAATCATAGCCGACAAAACTTAATGCTTGTATTCACATGATAAACTCTGATTGTGTAAATAGATTGTAAAGAAAGATTCTTCAAAGAGCAACTTCACAACCTACCAAAAATTGGCTTCATGAGAATGGACTAAATTTTTTACATGCTTATCATTAAGGTCATTGCCCAACAAGATCCCCTCCTGTCAATCCAGTCTTGATATTTATAGTTTGAATTCAAAAGTGCAATTTCTATCACAATACCAAATGCTTTAGACTGTGTGGGACAAATACAAGTGCTCTTGCAGTTTTTGTTCTCAACATAATTTACTGACTTTTTAAACGATGAATCTTATTACCTATCTTGTAAGGGTTATTCAAGCTTAAGCATCACTACACAAGGGTTATGTATCTATGTGTTGTCCAAAGTTGTCTCTTGCTGTTTATTAATCTCAAAACCCATCAAAGGCAGCCCACCCCTACTGTCAAACCAGTTTTGAGGTATAGTGGGAATGCACATTGGCAAATGAAATGCTACTTCAATTTGCATAACTGACAGCTCCTAATAATACAACCAAAAATATATCATTAACTCTATCAATGCATTTTTTGCTTATTTCCAAGAGAGTGTGCATTTGCAATTGTGTAGTCAAAATAATTTAATGAGTGCTTGGCATTACCTGAAATTAGCTGAAATTGGCTGAAATGATGCTGAATCCTCCTATCTATATCATAAATATAGAAGCTTGAAATGTAACCATAAAACTGTTAAGCTTGCTCTTTCATTTCTATCAAACTAATAGCAATATTATGCTTGCTTTAACAGCCAACATAGAACTTCAGAATTATTTCATGCCATTTTCCTAACAAGGTTTTATTATTATTGTGCCAATCATTACAAGAACATCACAATCATTACAGGAAAGAACATCACAAAAAACAAAGTGGCAGACAAGGTTGAGTTGACTGTCACTGGCTTGGTGGGCCACCAGCTTTGAAAACTCTACATGTCATTTTTATGATATCAATGCAGCCGAAAGGGCTAATCCAGAACCGATGACCGACGATTTGGTAGCTTTTAAAAAAGCTGTTTGTTTATATGGTAAGTGGCAACATGACTTCGTTTTTCAACTCCTACTTCTTCGACTTTCCAGTCTTGGATTTCTTCCCAGCCGGTGATTTTGCTGTCTTCTTGCTGGCACTGGCAGCCTTTTTGGGTTTGCTCTTAACAGCAGCCGATGCCTTCTTACCAGCAGCCACTTTAGGCTTCTTTGCCACTTTGGCCTTGGGCTTCTTTGGTGACTTGTTGGCTCCACTGGCTTTCTTTGGTGTCGAGGCCTTCTTCTTTGCAGGGCTTTTCTTGGCTGAAGAGGCAGTCTTTTTGGCAGCAACCTTCTTCGCTGCTGCTGGCTTTTTCGCAACCTTTTTTGCAGCTACTGGCTTTTTCACTGCTGCAGGCTTCTTGGCGGCGGCAGGCAGCTTGAACGATCCTGAAGCCCCTACCCCTTTCGTTTGGATGAGAGAACCAGAGGCGACCAGTTTTTTCAAAGAGGCTTTAAGGTTTCTCTTCAGAGCACTCTCATCACCAAGACCTTTGTAATTAGACTGCAAATACTTGGCAATTTTCTGTCGCGATGACCCATTTCGCTCCTTCAAATTTCTGATTGCTTCCGCGATCATGTCCTTGTACGCAGGGTGTGCAGCAGGCTTCTTTGGCGCCGCTGCCTTCTTCGCTTTCTTTGGTGATGTAGCAGACGAATCCATGTTTATTGCGAGCTACTACTTCAATCCAAATAGTATTCAACTTTCACGAGAGTTTCCTCACTCCACTGCAGATAACAAATCAAAACAGCCCACCTTCGTTCGATGGAATATTTAAACCTCTTGCGATTAGGCGCCAAAACCCACGTGACCTTTAAAAGTTTAGGCCATCATGGCAGTCATTTTTGTGCTTCTTGCTAAAACTAATTGGCCCATATAGCCTTAGCCGTGGAAAATACAATCTTGAAAGCTTTCAAGTCAGCAGTATCATGTTACATAGTTGCATTGTTAGCCTTTGCAATGCGACTTTGGTGAATATTGAAGCAAAATATTCAATTTCAAGTGGTATTGCTCAACCTGCCTTCAAACGTTGTTTGGTTATTTGCTTTTGCAGTCGTCACACCACCTGTTCTTAACCATGAAAAGGCAAGTTTAAAATGTACATGCATTGATGGAATGAGAAAAATGTAGTAGCCTTTCTTGATGACCACAAAAAACGCATAATTTGGGCCAAATTTGATTTTTAAGAAACACAGTACAATTTTACCAGCAAACTGTTTCGAATACTAACTTTTTTACCCTTCGGTCTAAAACATTGGCTTTACATTTGATTACATAATCTATCTGGCAATTTATTAAAAAACTTACTGCAATAAAAAACTACTCTTGTTTCATCAATAAGCGGTGGAGGCCCTCAATAAAGGTAGAGTCGAAAACCTAACCCCCATAAGCAGCAGTTCTTGGGCGGGGTTAGGGGTTGACAAAACGAAAGGAAGTTTAGAAATATTTTAAAAGAAAAACAAACCTGTTTCAAGTTTAAGGCAAGAAAACTTTTTTAAAAAAAGCACACTATCACAGAATGACAGAAGCAATCATTGTCAAAATTGAATGTGATCACATATAAATGGTAAAAGAAAGCACCAATTGGAATGAAAAGGTCTGGAATGAACAGGTTAGTGGAAAACTTTCCAAATCTCAGTAACTGACGGGTTTGGAAAAGAGGGGTGAGTGAAAAAGTTGCCCTGATTCTAATTAAGGGGGAATGATTAACAACCCCTTTCAATTGGAAACTGAATAAATATGAGCGAGGCGCTGGTTTTTTAAAGCTTTTGCTCAATATAGAGCCAAAATTATTTTTAACAGAACAATATTTACGGCACACAAAGAAAGTACTAAGTGCCAGCCATAACGCCCTCCTCTGTCCTCCCCTCTCGTGAAAAATAAATAGGCCTCACATCGTGTGTGTTAGTGGGTATAGCAACGAGATTGGTCAATTTGGTAGCTTTTAAAAAAGCTGTTTTGGATATTAGACGACGAGAAAAACTCGTTCGTGTAAACGACAAGTTTACTTGCTGCTTGTGTACTTGGTGACGGCCTTGGTGCCCTCACTGACAGCATGCTTGGCAAGTTCACCGGGAAGGAGAAGCCTGACGGCAGTCTGGATTTCCCTCGAAGTGATCGTTGCCTTCTTGTTGTAGTGGGCGAGACGCGAAGCTTCTTGAGCAATCCTTTCGAAGATGTCGTTGACAAAGGAGTTCATGATGCTCATGGCCTTGCTTGAAACGCCGGTATCGGGATGGACTTGCTTAAGTACCTTGTAGATGTAAATCGAGTAGCTCTCCTTGCGCTTTTTTGACCTCTTCTTATCTCCAGAGGCAGCCTTGCCTCCTTTCTTGCCAACTCCTGCTTTCTTCTCCCCCTTCTTGGCAACCTTTGGGGCCTGTTTTCCTCCTTTTGCTGGGGCGTCAGACATCTTGCTTGAAATGAAATGAGAATCTTCGATAGATAGACAAAGCAACAGTGATCTGGTCTTTTGGCGCCAGCGCAAGCTTTTAGTATATTTGTTGGCAGCTGAGTGATTAGCTCGAAGGCCATGTGACACACGTCGATTCGCTGTCTCGTGCTCGCTTATTGTTCGCGGTCGATAGCGGGGGTGTTGATTGGTAGATCTCGAGTAAATTCCGTTTACAAATTTCCCACTTTGGCGGGCAAGCAGACAGTTGCGAACAAATTTGTTTACCTTACAGCAAGGGACCATTTCATATTTTTAATTTGAGAACTGCCAGTGTAGAAACATGTCTGGACGCGGAAAAGGAGGAAAAGCTAAGGCCAAGGCAAGGTCGAGGACATCCAGAGCTGGTCTTCAGTTCCCAGTCGGACGTATCCACAGATTGTTGAGAAAGGGAAACTATGCTGAACGAGTTGGATCGGGGGCTCCCGTCTATCTTGCAGCCGTACTCGAGTATCTCTCGGCAGAAATCTTGGAGTTGGCTGGCAATGCCGCCAGGGACAACAAAAAGTCAAGAATCATCCCTCGACACTTGCAGCTTGCAATCAGAAACGACGAGGAGCTGAACAAATTGCTGAGTGGAGTGACCATTGCACAAGGTGGTGTCCTGCCCAACATTCAGGCGGTACTCTTACCAAAGAAGACCGAGCAGAAAGCTCCAAAATCATAAAGCTTCGACTCACTTGTTGGCCCGGCCACTTATTCATTGAAAACGGTTTTTTTAAAAACCACCACGAAAACTGATTTGGTGTACCTGCTTGTCACACGCACGATAGGCACATTCTGTGTAGAGGCTATCAATGTACACATATCTGTCTAATTACATTTTGTGAAAAAGGCAATCGATTTACACACATCTAATAGCTTATTAGGATTGTAGGCTATATTCGGTTGGGAGTAGGTAGTGTTTGGCTGACATTCGATGTTTTCATGCTGCTTCTCGAGGGCTGTGCACCATTTAGACTAACATTCATAGCCTGAAATAATGATATGCGGCCTAATAAAAAAAATGCCTAAAGATAATGAGATACAACATTCAACAGCAAATAGCTAACTATGGTTTAAAAAAGGTTTAAAATGAAATAACCATGGTTATTTCAAATTGGTCATTAGAGGGTCTTTCTTTATCTTTATACTTTCCCGTGTGCAAGTGCTTTTTGTTTATCCTAGGGAGGCTATATAGTTACAGCTTCGTTTTTCAAAAGCCTCTCTGGTAGGAATTATAATATATTTTATTCACTCTTCTAAACAAAGTTGACATTTCGAATTCTTGCTGTCTGCCTACGAAATAACTTACCATTCTTTGTGTTCAAAAAATTGGCATGTATTAACTACTTCAACCGGGATATATAGATAGATATTAATTGTATGTTCTTTCATGCATGGTATAAAAGGGTCTTGATTGCAAAACGGTTGAGTTATAATGAGCGGAGTAAAATTTTCAATTAATCTATGGTGTTAATCGTGTGTTGTCACAAGGTTTAAAACATTGGGTAACACTGGCATTTTTAGTAGCTTTTAAAAAAGCTGTTTGTTTTCTTGAAGAAGGCGAGCCACTCCAGTCGTTCGTCCAGTAAACAGGACGACGCAACTTAACCGCCAAATCCGTACAATGTTCGGCCTTGTCTCTTCAAAGCGTAGACGACATCCATGGCGGTGACAGTCTTTCGCTTGGCATGTTCTGTGTATGTGACTGCATCACGAATGACGTTCTCGAGGAAAACCTTGAGAACACCTCGTGTCTCTTCGTAAATGAGACCAGAGATTCTCTTTACTCCTCCACGACGAGCCAATCGGCGAATGGCTGGCTTGGTGATGCCTTGGATGTTGTCACGAAGAATCTTTCGATGACGCTTGGCACCTCCTTTGCCAAGACCCTTTCCTCCTTTTCCTCTTCCAGACATGATTGATGAAAGTTTTGCAATGTAAGTCCAAACGACAATACGCTAAACAAGTGAACTGCGCAAATTGCCGAAGCTGCTGCAAACTGCAGGGTTTAGATTTAGTAGAAAAGGCGAACGTATTAGGAGCACTTTCTTTATCTTGCCTTGTTGGTTGCTTTGTTGGCGCCTTTTATAACTCTACTGAAGCAAAGTGTACGAAAGTTCTACCGACGCTTTGTTCTACTATCCATTTTCTGATGACGTTTTATGCTTACGTTTTTTTTTTAAAAGAATATCAGACGAAATACTTGAGAATGTTTAAAATGTTTGCTCTTTCCAAAGCCATTTTGAATTTTGTCTCACAAAAAGATTGTTCGCAAACATCATTTACGTAAAAAGTTGCTATTGTTGCCAATAACCTAGACAAACAATTCTCAAAATTAAGAGAGAGTAATTTAAAATTGTTGAATCCTCTAAAAATGTCGCGATTTCTGTTTCCCCCAACTTTTAATCAGATCGTAAAAACAAGATTACCTTCAGATCATAAGTTCAGAACAAGACTACTGGCAGCTCGAAAGTTTAGGGAACAATCAGCCAATGGGCTTCTTGTTTTTGTCATCTGGCTTCTGTTCTCGCGGCATGTCACGTGGCTTGCTCAATTATTTCAAATTGAAGTCGAATGGCGCCATTTTGCAGTTTGATATCCGTTGTGCCTACCGCTCAGTCACCAGGTAAATTTCTTCGTTGAGGTATTAAAATGGCTCGTACAAAGCAGACTGCAAGAAAATCGACTGGAGGAAAAGCTCCTCGCAAACAATTGGCAACCAAGGCTGCACGAAAGAGTGCACCAGCAACTGGAGGAGTAAAGAAACCTCACAGATATAGGCCCGGCACAGTTGCTCTGAGAGAGATTCGTAGATACCAGAAGTCGACCGAGTTGTTGATCAGGAAACTGCCCTTCCAAAGGCTCGTCCGAGAAATAGCCCAAGACTTCAAGACAGACTTGCGCTTTCAGAGCTCGGCAGTGATGGCCCTCCAAGAGGCATCAGAAGCTTACCTAGTTGGACTGTTTGAAGACACCAACTTGTGCGCCATTCATGCCAAACGTGTTACCATTATGCCAAAGGACATACAACTGGCCAGGAGGATTCGAGGGGAGAGAGCTTAATTCAACAAGCAAATTTCATCTTTGTCGATGAGTTCTTTGAAAAAACGGTTTTTTTAAAAACCACCACGAACACCAGCGATTATATTTCTCCAGCCAGAATACACACGACATGGTCGACTCAAATCAGTTTACTTCTGTTCATATGTTTTGTGTATACGAAAAACTTTTAAATATGTACAGTTTGAAGACGTGAAGAAGTGAATTTAAAGCAAGCATTATCTGAATGAAGGGAATTTCTTAAAGAGGGAGGTTTTTAACAAGCAAATCTATGAATTGGGACTTCCACCATATCTATGAATTGTCAACCTATCTGATTTATAGAGCATTAAATTTTTTCCTTCCCTGTTTATAAGTCGTTCCAAATTTCAGCACCAAGGAAACTAAGATATCCAAAACTGCATGTTTACTTATATCTCTACTTACTTACAAGTAGATCTTGCTCAACAGTGATTCAAGTCTTCAGTCCAAAGTATAACTTTACTACCAAGTTCTTTCTTGCTATCCATTCACAATTGCACAGCCAAGAGAGAATGGAGGGAATAACTCCTCACAAAATCACCTGTAATGTAAATCATTGCATACTGTGTACAATGGGATAATAAAAAATTACTTACCACATTTTCATACTGCTAGACTAACATTCAAGTAAATGTAAAATGCAAATTTTTTCTCATGATCAACAATTTAGGCAAACAAGACAAATTAGCATGAAGACCAAAATTGCACTCAAAACAATAATGCATGTATACATTATTGGTGCAAAAAGTTTTCAGATTCTGCTAACCCCATGTTAAGATTGATTGAAAATGTTGGGGTCATAGTAAATAAACAATATATAATATATATTCCCTATGCAGTTAAATCATAGCCAACCTCTCATAGCCAATCATAGCCGACAAAACTTAATGCTTGTATTCACATGATAAACTCTGATTGTGTAAATAGATTGTAAAGAAAGATTCTTCAAAGAGCAACTTCACAACCTACCAAAAATTGGCTTCATGAGAATGGACTAAATTTTTTACATGCTTATCATTAAGGTCATTGCCCAACAAGATCCCCTCCTGTCAATCCAGTCTTGATATTTATAGTTTGAATTCAAAAGTGCAATTTCTATCACAATACCAAATGCTTTAGACTGTGTGGGACAAATACAAGTGCTCTTGCAGTTTTTGTTCTCAACATAATTTACTGACTTTTTAAACGATGAATCTTATTACCTATCTTGTAAGGGTTATTCAAGCTTAAGCATCACTACACAAGGGTTATGTATCTATGTGTTGTCCAAAGTTGTCTCTTGCTGTTTATTAATCTCAAAACCCATCAAAGGCAGCCCACCCCTACTGTCAAACCAGTTTTGAGGTATAGTGGGAATGCACATTGGCAAATGAAATGCTACTTCAATTTGCATAACTGACAGCTCCTAATAATACAACCAAAAATATATCATTAACTCTATCAATGCATTTTTTGCTTATTTCCAAGAGAGTGTGCATTTGCAATTGTGTAGTCAAAATAATTTAATGAGTGCTTGGCATTACCTGAAATTAGCTGAAATTGGCTGAAATGATGCTGAATCCTCCTATCTATATCATAAATATAGAAGCTTGAAATGTAACCATAAAACTGTTAAGCTTGCTCTTTCATTTCTATCAAACTAATAGCAATATTATGCTTGCTTTAACAGCCAACATAGAACTTCAGAATTATTTCATGCCATTTTCCTAACAAGGTTTTATTATTATTGTGCCAATCATTACAAGAACATCACAATCATTACAGGAAAGAACATCACAAAAAACAAAGTGGCAGACAAGGTTGAGTTGACTGTCACTGGCTTGGTGGGCCACCAGCTTTGAAAACTCTACATGTCATTTTTATGATATCAATGCAGCCGAAAGGGCTAATCCAGAACCGATGACCGACGATTTGGTAGCTTTTAAAAAAGCTGTTTGTTTATATGGTAAGTGGCAACATGACTTCGTTTTTCAACTCCTACTTCTTCGACTTTCCAGTCTTGGATTTCTTCCCAGCCGGTGATTTTGCTGTCTTCTTGCTGGCACTGGCAGCCTTTTTGGGTTTGCTCTTAACAGCAGCCGATGCCTTCTTACCAGCAGCCACTTTAGGCTTCTTTGCCACTTTGGCCTTGGGCTTCTTTGGTGACTTGTTGGCTCCACTGGCTTTCTTTGGTGTCGAGGCCTTCTTCTTTGCAGGGCTTTTCTTGGCTGAAGAGGCAGTCTTTTTGGCAGCAACCTTCTTCGCTGCTGCTGGCTTTTTCGCAACCTTTTTTGCAGCTACTGGCTTTTTCACTGCTGCAGGCTTCTTGGCGGCGGCAGGCAGCTTGAACGATCCTGAAGCCCCTACCCCTTTCGTTTGGATGAGAGAACCAGAGGCGACCAGTTTTTTCAAAGAGGCTTTAAGGTTTCTCTTCAGAGCACTCTCATCACCAAGACCTTTGTAATTAGACTGCAAATACTTGGCAATTTTCTGTCGCGATGACCCATTTCGCTCCTTCAAATTTCTGATTGCTTCCGCGATCATGTCCTTGTACGCAGGGTGTGCAGCAGGCTTCTTTGGCGCCGCTGCCTTCTTCGCTTTCTTTGGTGATGTAGCAGACGAATCCATGTTTATTGCGAGCTACTACTTCAATCCAAATAGTATTCAACTTTCACGAGAGTTTCCTCACTCCACTGCAGATAACAAATCAAAACAGCCCACCTTCGTTCGATGGAATATTTAAACCTCTTGCGATTAGGCGCCAAAACCCACGTGACCTTTAAAAGTTTAGGCCATCATGGCAGTCATTTTTGTGCTTCTTGCTAAAACTAATTGGCCCATATAGCCTTAGCCGTGGAAAATACAATCTTGAAAGCTTTCAAGTCAGCAGTATCATGTTAAATAGTTGCATTGTTAGCCTTTGCAATGCGACTTTGGTGAATATTGAAGCAAAATATTCAATTTCAAGTGGTATTGCTCAACCTGCCTTCAAACGTTGTTTGGTTATTTGCTTTTGCAGTCGTCACACCACCTGTTCTTAACCATGAAAAGGCAAGTTTAAAATGTACATGCATTGATGGAATGAGAAAAATGTAGTAGCCTTTCTTGATGACCACAAAAAACGCATAATTTGGGCCAAATTTGATTTTTAAGAAACACAGTACAATTTTACCAGCAAACTGTTTCGAATACTAACTTTTTTACCCTTCGGTCTAAAACATTGGCTTTACATTTGATTACATAATCTATCTGGCAATTTATTAAAAAACTTACTGCAATAAAAAACTACTCTTGTTTCATCAATAAGCGGTGGAGGCCCTCAATAAAGGTAGAGTCGAAAACCTAACCCCCATAAGCAGCAGTTCTTGGGCGGGGTTAGGGGTTGACAAAACGAAAGGAAGTTTAGAAATATTTTAAAAGAAAAACAAACCTGTTTCAAGTTTAAGGCAAGAAAACTTTTTTAAAAAAAGCACACTATCACAGAATGACAGAAGCAATCATTGTCAAAATTGAATGTGATCACATATAAATGGTAAAAGAAAGCACCAATTGGAATGAAAAGGTCTGGAATGAACAGGTTAGTGGAAAACTTTCCAAATCTCAGTAACTGACGGGTTTGGAAAAGAGGGGTGAGTGAAAAAGTTGCCCTGATTCTAATTAAGGGGGAATGATTAACAACCCCTTTCAATTGGAAACTGAATAAATATGAGCGAGGCGCTGGTTTTTTAAAGCTTTTGCTCAATATAGAGCCAAAATTATTTTTAACAGAACAATATTTACGGCACACAAAGAAAGTACTAAGTGCCAGCCATAACGCCCTCCTCTGTCCTCCCCTCTCGTGAAAAATAAATAGGCCTCACATCGTGTGTGTTAGTGGGTATAGCAACGAGATTGGTCAATTTGGTAGCTTTTAAAAAAGCTGTTTTGGATATTAGACGACGAGAAAAACTCGTTCGTGTAAACGACAAGTTTACTTGCTGCTTGTGTACTTGGTGACGGCCTTGGTGCCCTCACTGACAGCATGCTTGGCAAGTTCACCGGGAAGGAGAAGCCTGACGGCAGTCTGGATTTCCCTCGAAGTGATCGTTGCCTTCTTGTTGTAGTGGGCGAGACGCGAAGCTTCTTGAGCAATCCTTTCGAAGATGTCGTTGACAAAGGAGTTCATGATGCTCATGGCCTTGCTTGAAACGCCGGTATCGGGATGGACTTGCTTAAGTACCTTGTAGATGTAAATCGAGTAGCTCTCCTTGCGCTTTTTTGACCTCTTCTTATCTCCAGAGGCAGCCTTGCCTCCTTTCTTGCCAACTCCTGCTTTCTTCTCCCCCTTCTTGGCAACCTTTGGGGCCTGTTTTCCTCCTTTTGCTGGGGCGTCAGACATCTTGCTTGAAATGAAATGAGAATCTTCGATAGATAGACAAAGCAACAGTGATCTGGTCTTTTGGCGCCAGCGCAAGCTTTTAGTATATTTGTTGGCAGCTGAGTGATTAGCTCGAAGGCCATGTGACACACGTCGATTCGCTGTCTCGTGCTCGCTTATTGTTCGCGGTCGATAGCGGGGGTGTTGATTGGTAGATCTCGAGTAAATTCCGTTTACAAATTTCCCACTTTGGCGGGCAAGCAGACAGTTGCGAACAAATTTGTTTACCTTACAGCAAGGGACCATTTCATATTTTTAATTTGAGAACTGCCAGTGTAGAAACATGTCTGGACGCGGAAAAGGAGGAAAAGCTAAGGCCAAGGCAAGGTCGAGGACATCCAGAGCTGGTCTTCAGTTCCCAGTCGGACGTATCCACAGATTGTTGAGAAAGGGAAACTATGCTGAACGAGTTGGATCGGGGGCTCCCGTCTATCTTGCAGCCGTACTCGAGTATCTCTCGGCAGAAATCTTGGAGTTGGCTGGCAATGCCGCCAGGGACAACAAAAAGTCAAGAATCATCCCTCGACACTTGCAGCTTGCAATCAGAAACGACGAGGAGCTGAACAAATTGCTGAGTGGAGTGACCATTGCACAAGGTGGTGTCCTGCCCAACATTCAGGCGGTACTCTTACCAAAGAAGACCGAGCAGAAAGCTCCAAAATCATAAAGCTTCGACTCACTTGTTGGCCCGGCCACTTATTCATTGAAAACGGTTTTTTTAAAAACCACCACGAAAACTGATTTGGTGTACCTGCTTGTCACACGCACGATAGGCACATTCTGTGTAGAGGCTATCAATGTACACATATCTGTCTAATTACATTTTGTGAAAAAGGCAATCGATTTACACACATCTAATAGCTTATTAGGATTGTAGGCTATATTCGGTTGGGAGTAGGTAGTGTTTGGCTGACATTCGATGTTTTCATGCTGCTTCTCGAGGGCTGTGCACCATTTAGACTAACATTCATAGCCTGAAATAATGATATGCGGCCTAATAAAAAAAATGCCTAAAGATAATGAGATACAACATTCAACAGCAAATAGCTAACTATGGTTTAAAAAAGGTTTAAAATGAAATAACCATGGTTATTTCAAATTGGTCATTAGAGGGTCTTTCTTTATCTTTATACTTTCCCGTGTGCAAGTGCTTTTTGTTTATCCTAGGGAGGCTATATAGTTACAGCTTCGTTTTTCAAAAGCCTCTCTGGTAGGAATTATAATATATTTTATTCACTCTTCTAAACAAAGTTGACATTTCGAATTCTTGCTGTCTGCCTACGAAATAACTTACCATTCTTTGTGTTCAAAAAATTGGCATGTATTAACTACTTCAACCGGGATATATAGATAGATATTAATTGTATGTTCTTTCATGCATGGTATAAAAGGGTCTTGATTGCAAAACGGTTGAGTTATAATGAGCGGAGTAAAATTTTCAATTAATCTATGGTGTTAATCGTGTGTTGTCACAAGGTTTAAAACATTGGGTAACACTGGCATTTTTAGTAGCTTTTAAAAAAGCTGTTTGTTTTCTTGAAGAAGGCGAGCCACTCCAGTCGTTCGTCCAGTAAACAGGACGACGCAACTTAACCGCCAAATCCGTACAATGTTCGGCCTTGTCTCTTCAAAGCGTAGACGACATCCATGGCGGTGACAGTCTTTCGCTTGGCATGTTCTGTGTATGTGACTGCATCACGAATGACGTTCTCGAGGAAAACCTTGAGAACACCTCGTGTCTCTTCGTAAATGAGACCAGAGATTCTCTTTACTCCTCCACGACGAGCCAATCGGCGAATGGCTGGCTTGGTGATGCCTTGGATGTTGTCACGAAGAATCTTTCGATGACGCTTGGCACCTCCTTTGCCAAGACCCTTTCCTCCTTTTCCTCTTCCAGACATGATTGATGAAAGTTTTGCAATGTAAGTCCAAACGACAATACGCTAAACAAGTGAACTGCGCAAATTGCCGAAGCTGCTGCAAACTGCAGGGTTTAGATTTAGTAGAAAAGGCGAACGTATTAGGAGCACTTTCTTTATCTTGCCTTGTTGGTTGCTTTGTTGGCGCCTTTTATAACTCTACTGAAGCAAAGTGTACGAAAGTTCTACCGACGCTTTGTTCTACTATCCATTTTCTGATGACGTTTTATGCTTACGTTTTTTTTTTAAAAGAATATCAGACGAAATACTTGAGAATGTTTAAAATGTTTGCTCTTTCCAAAGCCATTTTGAATTTTGTCTCACAAAAAGATTGTTCGCAAACATCATTTACGTAAAAAGTTGCTATTGTTGCCAATAACCTAGACAAACAATTCTCAAAATTAAGAGAGAGTAATTTAAAATTGTTGAATCCTCTAAAAATGTCGCGATTTCTGTTTCCCCCAACTTTTAATCAGATCGTAAAAACAAGATTACCTTCAGATCATAAGTTCAGAACAAGACTACTGGCAGCTCGAAAGTTTAGGGAACAATCAGCCAATGGGCTTCTTGTTTTTGTCATCTGGCTTCTGTTCTCGCGGCATGTCACGTGGCTTGCTCAATTATTTCAAATTGAAGTCGAATGGCGCCATTTTGCAGTTTGATATCCGTTGTGCCTACCGCTCAGTCACCAGGTAAATTTCTTCGTTGAGGTATTAAAATGGCTCGTACAAAGCAGACTGCAAGAAAATCGACTGGAGGAAAAGCTCCTCGCAAACAATTGGCAACCAAGGCTGCACGAAAGAGTGCACCAGCAACTGGAGGAGTAAAGAAACCTCACAGATATAGGCCCGGCACAGTTGCTCTGAGAGAGATTCGTAGATACCAGAAGTCGACCGAGTTGTTGATCAGGAAACTGCCCTTCCAAAGGCTCGTCCGAGAAATAGCCCAAGACTTCAAGACAGACTTGCGCTTTCAGAGCTCGGCAGTGATGGCCCTCCAAGAGGCATCAGAAGCTTACCTAGTTGGACTGTTTGAAGACACCAACTTGTGCGCCATTCATGCCAAACGTGTTACCATTATGCCAAAGGACATACAACTGGCCAGGAGGATTCGAGGGGAGAGAGCTTAATTCAACAAGCAAATTTCATCTTTGTCGATGAGTTCTTTGAAAAAACGGTTTTTTTAAAAACCACCACGAACACCAGCGATTATATTTCTCCAGCCAGAATACACACGACATGGTCGACTCAAATCAGTTTACTTCTGTTCATATGTTTTGTGTATACGAAAAACTTTTAAATATGTACAGTTTGAAGACGTGAAGAAGTGAATTTAAAGCAAGCATTATCTGAATGAAGGGAATTTCTTAAAGAGGGAGGTTTTTAACAAGCAAATCTATGAATTGGGACTTCCACCATATCTATGAATTGTCAACCTATCTGATTTATAGAGCATTAAATTTTTTCCTTCCCTGTTTATAAGTCGTTCCAAATTTCAGCACCAAGGAAACTAAGATATCCAAAACTGCATGTTTACTTATATCTCTACTTACTTACAAGTAGATCTTGCTCAACAGTGATTCAAGTCTTCAGTCCAAAGTATAACTTTACTACCAAGTTCTTTCTTGCTATCCATTCACAATTGCACAGCCAAGAGAGAATGGAGGGAATAACTCCTCACAAAATCACCTGTAATGTAAATCATTGCATACTGTGTACAATGGGATAATAAAAAATTACTTACCACATTTTCATACTGCTAGACTAACATTCAAGTAAATGTAAAATGCAAATTTTTTCTCATGATCAACAATTTAGGCAAACAAGACAAATTAGCATGAAGACCAAAATTGCACTCAAAACAATAATGCATGTATACATTATTGGTGCAAAAAGTTTTCAGATTCTGCTAACCCCATGTTAAGATTGATTGAAAATGTTGGGGTCATAGTAAATAAACAATATATAATATATATTCCCTATGCAGTTAAATCATAGCCAACCTCTCATAGCCAATCATAGCCGACAAAACTTAATGCTTGTATTCACATGATAAACTCTGATTGTGTAAATAGATTGTAAAGAAAGATTCTTCAAAGAGCAACTTCACAACCTACCAAAAATTGGCTTCATGAGAATGGACTAAATTTTTTACATGCTTATCATTAAGGTCATTGCCCAACAAGATCCCCTCCTGTCAATCCAGTCTTGATATTTATAGTTTGAATTCAAAAGTGCAATTTCTATCACAATACCAAATGCTTTAGACTGTGTGGGACAAATACAAGTGCTCTTGCAGTTTTTGTTCTCAACATAATTTACTGACTTTTTAAACGATGAATCTTATTACCTATCTTGTAAGGGTTATTCAAGCTTAAGCATCACTACACAAGGGTTATGTATCTATGTGTTGTCCAAAGTTGTCTCTTGCTGTTTATTAATCTCAAAACCCATCAAAGGCAGCCCACCCCTACTGTCAAACCAGTTTTGAGGTATAGTGGGAATGCACATTGGCAAATGAAATGCTACTTCAATTTGCATAACTGACAGCTCCTAATAATACAACCAAAAATATATCATTAACTCTATCAATGCATTTTTTGCTTATTTCCAAGAGAGTGTGCATTTGCAATTGTGTAGTCAAAATAATTTAATGAGTGCTTGGCATTACCTGAAATTAGCTGAAATTGGCTGAAATGATGCTGAATCCTCCTATCTATATCATAAATATAGAAGCTTGAAATGTAACCATAAAACTGTTAAGCTTGCTCTTTCATTTCTATCAAACTAATAGCAATATTATGCTTGCTTTAACAGCCAACATAGAACTTCAGAATTATTTCATGCCATTTTCCTAACAAGGTTTTATTATTATTGTGCCAATCATTACAAGAACATCACAATCATTACAGGAAAGAACATCACAAAAAACAAAGTGGCAGACAAGGTTGAGTTGACTGTCACTGGCTTGGTGGGCCACCAGCTTTGAAAACTCTACATGTCATTTTTATGATATCAATGCAGCCGAAAGGGCTAATCCAGAACCGATGACCGACGATTTGGTAGCTTTTAAAAAAGCTGTTTGTTTATATGGTAAGTGGCAACATGACTTCGTTTTTCAACTCCTACTTCTTCGACTTTCCAGTCTTGGATTTCTTCCCAGCCGGTGATTTTGCTGTCTTCTTGCTGGCACTGGCAGCCTTTTTGGGTTTGCTCTTAACAGCAGCCGATGCCTTCTTACCAGCAGCCACTTTAGGCTTCTTTGCCACTTTGGCCTTGGGCTTCTTTGGTGACTTGTTGGCTCCACTGGCTTTCTTTGGTGTCGAGGCCTTCTTCTTTGCAGGGCTTTTCTTGGCTGAAGAGGCAGTCTTTTTGGCAGCAACCTTCTTCGCTGCTGCTGGCTTTTTCGCAACCTTTTTTGCAGCTACTGGCTTTTTCACTGCTGCAGGCTTCTTGGCGGCGGCAGGCAGCTTGAACGATCCTGAAGCCCCTACCCCTTTCGTTTGGATGAGAGAACCAGAGGCGACCAGTTTTTTCAAAGAGGCTTTAAGGTTTCTCTTCAGAGCACTCTCATCACCAAGACCTTTGTAATTAGACTGCAAATACTTGGCAATTTTCTGTCGCGATGACCCATTTCGCTCCTTCAAATTTCTGATTGCTTCCGCGATCATGTCCTTGTACGCAGGGTGTGCAGCAGGCTTCTTTGGCGCCGCTGCCTTCTTCGCTTTCTTTGGTGATGTAGCAGACGAATCCATGTTTATTGCGAGCTACTACTTCAATCCAAATAGTATTCAACTTTCACGAGAGTTTCCTCACTCCACTGCAGATAACAAATCAAAACAGCCCACCTTCGTTCGATGGAATATTTAAACCTCTTGCGATTAGGCGCCAAAACCCACGTGACCTTTAAAAGTTTAGGCCATCATGGCAGTCATTTTTGTGCTTCTTGCTAAAACTAATTGGCCCATATAGCCTTAGCCGTGGAAAATACAATCTTGAAAGCTTTCAAGTCAGCAGTATCATGTTACATAGTTGCATTGTTAGCCTTTGCAATGCGACTTTGGTGAATATTGAAGCAAAATATTCAATTTCAAGTGGTATTGCTCAACCTGCCTTCAAACGTTGTTTGGTTATTTGCTTTTGCAGTCGTCACACCACCTGTTCTTAACCATGAAAAGGCAAGTTTAAAATGTACATGCATTGATGGAATGAGAAAAATGTAGTAGCCTTTCTTGATGACCACAAAAAACGCATAATTTGGGCCAAATTTGATTTTTAAGAAACACAGTACAATTTTACCAGCAAACTGTTTCGAATACTAACTTTTTTACCCTTCGGTCTAAAACATTGGCTTTACATTTGATTACATAATCTATCTGGCAATTTATTAAAAAACTTACTGCAATAAAAAACTACTCTTGTTTCATCAATAAGCGGTGGAGGCCCTCAATAAAGGTAGAGTCGAAAACCTAACCCCCATAAGCAGCAGTTCTTGGGCGGGGTTAGGGGTTGACAAAACGAAAGGAAGTTTAGAAATATTTTAAAAGAAAAACAAACCTGTTTCAAGTTTAAGGCAAGAAAACTTTTTTAAAAAAAGCACACTATCACAGAATGACAGAAGCAATCATTGTCAAAATTGAATGTGATCACATATAAATGGTAAAAGAAAGCACCAATTGGAATGAAAAGGTCTGGAATGAACAGGTTAGTGGAAAACTTTCCAAATCTCAGTAACTGACGGGTTTGGAAAAGAGGGGTGAGTGAAAAAGTTGCCCTGATTCTAATTAAGGGGGAATGATTAACAACCCCTTTCAATTGGAAACTGAATAAATATGAGCGAGGCGCTGGTTTTTTAAAGCTTTTGCTCAATATAGAGCCAAAATTATTTTTAACAGAACAATATTTACGGCACACAAAGAAAGTACTAAGTGCCAGCCATAACGCCCTCCTCTGTCCTCCCCTCTCGTGAAAAATAAATAGGCCTCACATCGTGTGTGTTAGTGGGTATAGCAACGAGATTGGTCAATTTGGTAGCTTTTAAAAAAGCTGTTTTGGATATTAGACGACGAGAAAAACTCGTTCGTGTAAACGACAAGTTTACTTGCTGCTTGTGTACTTGGTGACGGCCTTGGTGCCCTCACTGACAGCATGCTTGGCAAGTTCACCGGGAAGGAGAAGCCTGACGGCAGTCTGGATTTCCCTCGAAGTGATCGTTGCCTTCTTGTTGTAGTGGGCGAGACGCGAAGCTTCTTGAGCAATCCTTTCGAAGATGTCGTTGACAAAGGAGTTCATGATGCTCATGGCCTTGCTTGAAACGCCGGTATCGGGATGGACTTGCTTAAGTACCTTGTAGATGTAAATCGAGTAGCTCTCCTTGCGCTTTTTTGACCTCTTCTTATCTCCAGAGGCAGCCTTGCCTCCTTTCTTGCCAACTCCTGCTTTCTTCTCCCCCTTCTTGGCAACCTTTGGGGCCTGTTTTCCTCCTTTTGCTGGGGCGTCAGACATCTTGCTTGAAATGAAATGAGAATCTTCGATAGATAGACAAAGCAACAGTGATCTGGTCTTTTGGCGCCAGCGCAAGCTTTTAGTATATTTGTTGGCAGCTGAGTGATTAGCTCGAAGGCCATGTGACACACGTCGATTCGCTGTCTCGTGCTCGCTTATTGTTCGCGGTCGATAGCGGGGGTGTTGATTGGTAGATCTCGAGTAAATTCCGTTTACAAATTTCCCACTTTGGCGGGCAAGCAGACAGTTGCGAACAAATTTGTTTACCTTACAGCAAGGGACCATTTCATATTTTTAATTTGAGAACTGCCAGTGTAGAAACATGTCTGGACGCGGAAAAGGAGGAAAAGCTAAGGCCAAGGCAAGGTCGAGGACATCCAGAGCTGGTCTTCAGTTCCCAGTCGGACGTATCCACAGATTGTTGAGAAAGGGAAACTATGCTGAACGAGTTGGATCGGGGGCTCCCGTCTATCTTGCAGCCGTACTCGAGTATCTCTCGGCAGAAATCTTGGAGTTGGCTGGCAATGCCGCCAGGGACAACAAAAAGTCAAGAATCATCCCTCGACACTTGCAGCTTGCAATCAGAAACGACGAGGAGCTGAACAAATTGCTGAGTGGAGTGACCATTGCACAAGGTGGTGTCCTGCCCAACATTCAGGCGGTACTCTTACCAAAGAAGACCGAGCAGAAAGCTCCAAAATCATAAAGCTTCGACTCACTTGTTGGCCCGGCCACTTATTCATTGAAAACGGTTTTTTTAAAAACCACCACGAAAACTGATTTGGTGTACCTGCTTGTCACACGCACGATAGGCACATTCTGTGTAGAGGCTATCAATGTACACATATCTGTCTAATTACATTTTGTGAAAAAGGCAATCGATTTACACACATCTAATAGCTTATTAGGATTGTAGGCTATATTCGGTTGGGAGTAGGTAGTGTTTGGCTGACATTCGATGTTTTCATGCTGCTTCTCGAGGGCTGTGCACCATTTAGACTAACATTCATAGCCTGAAATAATGATATGCGGCCTAATAAAAAAAATGCCTAAAGATAATGAGATACAACATTCAACAGCAAATAGCTAACTATGGTTTAAAAAAGGTTTAAAATGAAATAACCATGGTTATTTCAAATTGGTCATTAGAGGGTCTTTCTTTATCTTTATACTTTCCCGTGTGCAAGTGCTTTTTGTTTATCCTAGGGAGGCTATATAGTTACAGCTTCGTTTTTCAAAAGCCTCTCTGGTAGGAATTATAATATATTTTATTCACTCTTCTAAACAAAGTTGACATTTCGAATTCTTGCTGTCTGCCTACGAAATAACTTACCATTCTTTGTGTTCAAAAAATTGGCATGTATTAACTACTTCAACCGGGATATATAGATAGATATTAATTGTATGTTCTTTCATGCATGGTATAAAAGGGTCTTGATTGCAAAACGGTTGAGTTATAATGAGCGGAGTAAAATTTTCAATTAATCTATGGTGTTAATCGTGTGTTGTCACAAGGTTTAAAACATTGGGTAACACTGGCATTTTTAGTAGCTTTTAAAAAAGCTGTTTGTTTTCTTGAAGAAGGCGAGCCACTCCAGTCGTTCGTCCAGTAAACAGGACGACGCAACTTAACCGCCAAATCCGTACAATGTTCGGCCTTGTCTCTTCAAAGCGTAGACGACATCCATGGCGGTGACAGTCTTTCGCTTGGCATGTTCTGTGTATGTGACTGCATCACGAATGACGTTCTCGAGGAAAACCTTGAGAACACCTCGTGTCTCTTCGTAAATGAGACCAGAGATTCTCTTTACTCCTCCACGACGAGCCAATCGGCGAATGGCTGGCTTGGTGATGCCTTGGATGTTGTCACGAAGAATCTTTCGATGACGCTTGGCACCTCCTTTGCCAAGACCCTTTCCTCCTTTTCCTCTTCCAGACATGATTGATGAAAGTTTTGCAATGTAAGTCCAAACGACAATACGCTAAACAAGTGAACTGCGCAAATTGCCGAAGCTGCTGCAAACTGCAGGGTTTAGATTTAGTAGAAAAGGCGAACGTATTAGGAGCACTTTCTTTATCTTGCCTTGTTGGTTGCTTTGTTGGCGCCTTTTATAACTCTACTGAAGCAAAGTGTACGAAAGTTCTACCGACGCTTTGTTCTACTATCCATTTTCTGATGACGTTTTATGCTTACGTTTTTTTTTTAAAAGAATATCAGACGAAATACTTGAGAATGTTTAAAATGTTTGCTCTTTCCAAAGCCATTTTGAATTTTGTCTCACAAAAAGATTGTTCGCAAACATCATTTACGTAAAAAGTTGCTATTGTTGCCAATAACCTAGACAAACAATTCTCAAAATTAAGAGAGAGTAATTTAAAATTGTTGAATCCTCTAAAAATGTCGCGATTTCTGTTTCCCCCAACTTTTAATCAGATCGTAAAAACAAGATTACCTTCAGATCATAAGTTCAGAACAAGACTACTGGCAGCTCGAAAGTTTAGGGAACAATCAGCCAATGGGCTTCTTGTTTTTGTCATCTGGCTTCTGTTCTCGCGGCATGTCACGTGGCTTGCTCAATTATTTCAAATTGAAGTCGAATGGCGCCATTTTGCAGTTTGATATCCGTTGTGCCTACCGCTCAGTCACCAGGTAAATTTCTTCGTTGAGGTATTAAAATGGCTCGTACAAAGCAGACTGCAAGAAAATCGACTGGAGGAAAAGCTCCTCGCAAACAATTGGCAACCAAGGCTGCACGAAAGAGTGCACCAGCAACTGGAGGAGTAAAGAAACCTCACAGATATAGGCCCGGCACAGTTGCTCTGAGAGAGATTCGTAGATACCAGAAGTCGACCGAGTTGTTGATCAGGAAACTGCCCTTCCAAAGGCTCGTCCGAGAAATAGCCCAAGACTTCAAGACAGACTTGCGCTTTCAGAGCTCGGCAGTGATGGCCCTCCAAGAGGCATCAGAAGCTTACCTAGTTGGACTGTTTGAAGACACCAACTTGTGCGCCATTCATGCCAAACGTGTTACCATTATGCCAAAGGACATACAACTGGCCAGGAGGATTCGAGGGGAGAGAGCTTAATTCAACAAGCAAATTTCATCTTTGTCGATGAGTTCTTTGAAAAAACGGTTTTTTTAAAAACCACCACGAACACCAGCGATTATATTTCTCCAGCCAGAATACACACGACATGGTCGACTCAAATCAGTTTACTTCTGTTCATATGTTTTGTGTATACGAAAAACTTTTAAATATGTACAGTTTGAAGACGTGAAGAAGTGAATTTAAAGCAAGCATTATCTGAATGAAGGGAATTTCTTAAAGAGGGAGGTTTTTAACAAGCAAATCTATGAATTGGGACTTCCACCATATCTATGAATTGTCAACCTATCTGATTTATAGAGCATTAAATTTTTTCCTTCCCTGTTTATAAGTCGTTCCAAATTTCAGCACCAAGGAAACTAAGATATCCAAAACTGCATGTTTACTTATATCTCTACTTACTTACAAGTAGATCTTGCTCAACAGTGATTCAAGTCTTCAGTCCAAAGTATAACTTTACTACCAAGTTCTTTCTTGCTATCCATTCACAATTGCACAGCCAAGAGAGAATGGAGGGAATAACTCCTCACAAAATCACCTGTAATGTAAATCATTGCATACTGTGTACAATGGGATAATAAAAAATTACTTACCACATTTTCATACTGCTAGACTAACATTCAAGTAAATGTAAAATGCAAATTTTTTCTCATGATCAACAATTTAGGCAAACAAGACAAATTAGCATGAAGACCAAAATTGCACTCAAAACAATAATGCATGTATACATTATTGGTGCAAAAAGTTTTCAGATTCTGCTAACCCCATGTTAAGATTGATTGAAAATGTTGGGGTCATAGTAAATAAACAATATATAATATATATTCCCTATGCAGTTAAATCATAGCCAACCTCTCATAGCCAATCATAGCCGACAAAACTTAATGCTTGTATTCACATGATAAACTCTGATTGTGTAAATAGATTGTAAAGAAAGATTCTTCAAAGAGCAACTTCACAACCTACCAAAAATTGGCTTCATGAGAATGGACTAAATTTTTTACATGCTTATCATTAAGGTCATTGCCCAACAAGATCCCCTCCTGTCAATCCAGTCTTGATATTTATAGTTTGAATTCAAAAGTGCAATTTCTATCACAATACCAAATGCTTTAGACTGTGTGGGACAAATACAAGTGCTCTTGCAGTTTTTGTTCTCAACATAATTTACTGACTTTTTAAACGATGAATCTTATTACCTATCTTGTAAGGGTTATTCAAGCTTAAGCATCACTACACAAGGGTTATGTATCTATGTGTTGTCCAAAGTTGTCTCTTGCTGTTTATTAATCTCAAAACCCATCAAAGGCAGCCCACCCCTACTGTCAAACCAGTTTTGAGGTATAGTGGGAATGCACATTGGCAAATGAAATGCTACTTCAATTTGCATAACTGACAGCTCCTAATAATACAACCAAAAATATATCATTAACTCTATCAATGCATTTTTTGCTTATTTCCAAGAGAGTGTGCATTTGCAATTGTGTAGTCAAAATAATTTAATGAGTGCTTGGCATTACCTGAAATTAGCTGAAATTGGCTGAAATGATGCTGAATCCTCCTATCTATATCATAAATATAGAAGCTTGAAATGTAACCATAAAACTGTTAAGCTTGCTCTTTCATTTCTATCAAACTAATAGCAATATTATGCTTGCTTTAACAGCCAACATAGAACTTCAGAATTATTTCATGCCATTTTCCTAACAAGGTTTTATTATTATTGTGCCAATCATTACAAGAACATCACAATCATTACAGGAAAGAACATCACAAAAAACAAAGTGGCAGACAAGGTTGAGTTGACTGTCACTGGCTTGGTGGGCCACCAGCTTTGAAAACTCTACATGTCATTTTTATGATATCAATGCAGCCGAAAGGGCTAATCCAGAACCGATGACCGACGATTTGGTAGCTTTTAAAAAAGCTGTTTGTTTATATGGTAAGTGGCAACATGACTTCGTTTTTCAACTCCTACTTCTTCGACTTTCCAGTCTTGGATTTCTTCCCAGCCGGTGATTTTGCTGTCTTCTTGCTGGCACTGGCAGCCTTTTTGGGTTTGCTCTTAACAGCAGCCGATGCCTTCTTACCAGCAGCCACTTTAGGCTTCTTTGCCACTTTGGCCTTGGGCTTCTTTGGTGACTTGTTGGCTCCACTGGCTTTCTTTGGTGTCGAGGCCTTCTTCTTTGCAGGGCTTTTCTTGGCTGAAGAGGCAGTCTTTTTGGCAGCAACCTTCTTCGCTGCTGCTGGCTTTTTCGCAACCTTTTTTGCAGCTACTGGCTTTTTCACTGCTGCAGGCTTCTTGGCGGCGGCAGGCAGCTTGAACGATCCTGAAGCCCCTACCCCTTTCGTTTGGATGAGAGAACCAGAGGCGACCAGTTTTTTCAAAGAGGCTTTAAGGTTTCTCTTCAGAGCACTCTCATCACCAAGACCTTTGTAATTAGACTGCAAATACTTGGCAATTTTCTGTCGCGATGACCCATTTCGCTCCTTCAAATTTCTGATTGCTTCCGCGATCATGTCCTTGTACGCAGGGTGTGCAGCAGGCTTCTTTGGCGCCGCTGCCTTCTTCGCTTTCTTTGGTGATGTAGCAGACGAATCCATGTTTATTGCGAGCTACTACTTCAATCCAAATAGTATTCAACTTTCACGAGAGTTTCCTCACTCCACTGCAGATAACAAATCAAAACAGCCCACCTTCGTTCGATGGAATATTTAAACCTCTTGCGATTAGGCGCCAAAACCCACGTGACCTTTAAAAGTTTAGGCCATCATGGCAGTCATTTTTGTGCTTCTTGCTAAAACTAATTGGCCCATATAGCCTTAGCCGTGGAAAATACAATCTTGAAAGCTTTCAAGTCAGCAGTATCATGTTACATAGTTGCATTGTTAGCCTTTGCAATGCGACTTTGGTGAATATTGAAGCAAAATATTCAATTTCAAGTGGTATTGCTCAACCTGCCTTCAAACGTTGTTTGGTTATTTGCTTTTGCAGTCGTCACACCACCTGTTCTTAACCATGAAAAGGCAAGTTTAAAATGTACATGCATTGATGGAATGAGAAAAATGTAGTAGCCTTTCTTGATGACCACAAAAAACGCATAATTTGGGCCAAATTTGATTTTTAAGAAACACAGTACAATTTTACCAGCAAACTGTTTCGAATACTAACTTTTTTACCCTTCGGTCTAAAACATTGGCTTTACATTTGATTACATAATCTATCTGGCAATTTATTAAAAAACTTACTGCAATAAAAAACTACTCTTGTTTCATCAATAAGCGGTGGAGGCCCTCAATAAAGGTAGAGTCGAAAACCTAACCCCCATAAGCAGCAGTTCTTGGGCGGGGTTAGGGGTTGACAAAACGAAAGGAAGTTTAGAAATATTTTAAAAGAAAAACAAACCTGTTTCAAGTTTAAGGCAAGAAAACTTTTTTAAAAAAAGCACACTATCACAGAATGACAGAAGCAATCATTGTCAAAATTGAATGTGATCACATATAAATGGTAAAAGAAAGCACCAATTGGAATGAAAAGGTCTGGAATGAACAGGTTAGTGGAAAACTTTCCAAATCTCAGTAACTGACGGGTTTGGAAAAGAGGGGTGAGTGAAAAAGTTGCCCTGATTCTAATTAAGGGGGAATGATTAACAACCCCTTTCAATTGGAAACTGAATAAATATGAGCGAGGCGCTGGTTTTTTAAAGCTTTTGCTCAATATAGAGCCAAAATTATTTTTAACAGAACAATATTTACGGCACACAAAGAAAGTACTAAGTGCCAGCCATAACGCCCTCCTCTGTCCTCCCCTCTCGTGAAAAATAAATAGGCCTCACATCGTGTGTGTTAGTGGGTATAGCAACGAGATTGGTCAATTTGGTAGCTTTTAAAAAAGCTGTTTTGGATATTAGACGACGAGAAAAACTCGTTCGTGTAAACGACAAGTTTACTTGCTGCTTGTGTACTTGGTGACGGCCTTGGTGCCCTCACTGACAGCATGCTTGGCAAGTTCACCGGGAAGGAGAAGCCTGACGGCAGTCTGGATTTCCCTCGAAGTGATCGTTGCCTTCTTGTTGTAGTGGGCGAGACGCGAAGCTTCTTGAGCAATCCTTTCGAAGATGTCGTTGACAAAGGAGTTCATGATGCTCATGGCCTTGCTTGAAACGCCGGTATCGGGATGGACTTGCTTAAGTACCTTGTAGATGTAAATCGAGTAGCTCTCCTTGCGCTTTTTTGACCTCTTCTTATCTCCAGAGGCAGCCTTGCCTCCTTTCTTGCCAACTCCTGCTTTCTTCTCCCCCTTCTTGGCAACCTTTGGGGCCTGTTTTCCTCCTTTTGCTGGGGCGTCAGACATCTTGCTTGAAATGAAATGAGAATCTTCGATAGATAGACAAAGCAACAGTGATCTGGTCTTTTGGCGCCAGCGCAAGCTTTTAGTATATTTGTTGGCAGCTGAGTGATTAGCTCGAAGGCCATGTGACACACGTCGATTCGCTGTCTCGTGCTCGCTTATTGTTCGCGGTCGATAGCGGGGGTGTTGATTGGTAGATCTCGAGTAAATTCCGTTTACAAATTTCCCACTTTGGCGGGCAAGCAGACAGTTGCGAACAAATTTGTTTACCTTACAGCAAGGGACCATTTCATATTTTTAATTTGAGAACTGCCAGTGTAGAAACATGTCTGGACGCGGAAAAGGAGGAAAAGCTAAGGCCAAGGCAAGGTCGAGGACATCCAGAGCTGGTCTTCAGTTCCCAGTCGGACGTATCCACAGATTGTTGAGAAAGGGAAACTATGCTGAACGAGTTGGATCGGGGGCTCCCGTCTATCTTGCAGCCGTACTCGAGTATCTCTCGGCAGAAATCTTGGAGTTGGCTGGCAATGCCGCCAGGGACAACAAAAAGTCAAGAATCATCCCTCGACACTTGCAGCTTGCAATCAGAAACGACGAGGAGCTGAACAAATTGCTGAGTGGAGTGACCATTGCACAAGGTGGTGTCCTGCCCAACATTCAGGCGGTACTCTTACCAAAGAAGACCGAGCAGAAAGCTCCAAAATCATAAAGCTTCGACTCACTTGTTGGCCCGGCCACTTATTCATTGAAAACGGTTTTTTTAAAAACCACCACGAAAACTGATTTGGTGTACCTGCTTGTCACACGCACGATAGGCACATTCTGTGTAGAGGCTATCGATGTACACATATCTATCTAATTACATTTTGTGAAAAAGGCAATCGATTTACGCACATCTAATAGCTTATTAGGATTGTAGGCTATATTCGGTTGGGAGTAGGTAGTGTTTGGCTGACATTCGATGTTTTCATGCTGCTTCTCGAGGGCTGTGCACCATTTAGACTAACATTCATAGCCTGAAATAATGATATGCGGCCTAATAAAAAAAATGCATAAAGATAATGAGATACAACATTCAACAGCAAATAGCTAACTATGGTTTGAAAAAGGTTTAAAATGAAATAACCATGGTTATTTCAAATTGTTTATTACAAGGTCTTTCTTTATCTTTATACTTTCCCGTGTGCAAGTGCTATTTGTTTATCCTAGGGAGGCTATATAGTTACAGCTTCGTTTTTCAAAAGCCTCTCTGGTTGGAATTATAATATATTTTATTCAGTCTTCTAAACAAAGTTGACATTTCGAATTCTTGCTGTCTGCCTACGAAATAACTTACCATTCTTTGTGTTCAAAAAATTGGCATGTATTAACTACTTCAACCGGGATATATAGATAGATATTAATTGTATGTTCTTTCATGCATGGTATTAAAGGGTCTTGATTGCAAAACGGTTGAGTTATAATGAGCGAAGTAAAATTTTCAATTAATCTATTGTGTTAATCGTGTGTTGTCACAAGGTTTAGAACATTGGGTAACATTGGCATTTTTAGTAGCTTTTAAAAAAGCTGTTTGTTTTGTTGAAGAAGGCGAGCCACTCCAGTCGTTCGTCCAGTAAACAAGACGACGCAACTTAACCGCCAAATCCGTACAATGTTCGGCCTTGTCTCTTCAAAGCGTAGACGACATCCATGGCGGTGACAGTCTTTCGCTTGGCATGTTCTGTGTATGTGACTGCATCACGAATGACGTTCTCGAGGAAAACCTTGAGAACACCTCGTGTCTCTTCGTAAATGAGACCAGAGATTCTCTTTACTCCTCCACGACGAGCCAATCGGCGAATGGCTGGCTTGGTGATGCCTTGGATGTTGTCACGAAGAATCTTTCGATGACGCTTGGCACCTCCTTTGCCAAGACCCTTTCCTCCTTTTCCTCTTCCAGACATGATTGATGAAAGTTTTGCAATGTAAGTCCAAAGAGGTCGGGTGGTGCGGAGCGCCGTAATATAGGGCAGCGGTAATATGGAGAAGTGACTGTTGCCGTAAAATAGGGAAGTCCTCAGAAAAGGCTTTAAACGATTGTTTTAGTCTTTTTCCACTACATTTAACGACAGATCTTCGAAATAAAGTCTATCAAATGAAATATCTCCCAGAGTTTTATCGATTTACTCCTTAAAACTTTCATAAAATCTATCTTCGACACTCTAGCTCATTTAGGCCCGTCTTTCTTTTGTTTCCTCCACGAATATGAGGTTCATCCGCGCGTCTAACTAACACATTCGCGCGAATATATGACTTCAGTACAGTAAGATGGAGAAGTACTTTATAAAACACGTAAAACCTTTCAAAATAAAAGCAACAGTAGCAAATTTATTAGCCTGCCACATAATTACGATGCTTGTTGCAAAATTTTAACCAATATATGCGTCTTCCTTGTGTGTTTTGGTAATGGTACTCCCAGCGCCGTAATATGGGGCAGTCGGTTGCAACGCCCCCTGTTAGAATCCAAACTTGATTCATTTTACGCAAAATTTGTCAAAACACAGATTTCATTGCCATTTCATGCATGATATTGGCCAAAATCACTATATTTTCAATGGGAGAGTCATGTTCTCCCAGCGCCGTAATATGGGGCAGTCGGTTGCAACGCCCCCTGTTAGAATCCAAACTTGATTCATTTTACGCAAAATTTGTCAAAATACAGATTTCATTGCCATTCCATGCATGATATTGGCCAAAATGTTTGTTTTAAACCATAAAAAAGGACAAGCACAGCTTGTCAAAACTAAGAAAAACAGTGTAATATCAACCTCAACCAGATCACATTGGGCCCTCTCACAAAATCTTGTGTCTATAGGAGATCTTGGATCCAGTTTGTTGTTAGAACAGGGTGCCCAACTTGAAAGGGGCGTGTGTCAGTATAGATATACTTTACTGCTATATATAACATATACATACATGTTGTTATTTATAATTTTGAGTCCTTGCTAGCTCATCAGCCAATCCACCAGGTAGAGCATTTCGGGGCTTATGATCAGTGTGATTTTTTTTTTATATCCAGATAAAATGTTACAATACAAATTACATTCTACATTACTTGCTAATTACTCTACGATACTACAGGTACGATACCATGGAGAGCAATGGACAATGCCAACCCCATGGCCATTACATGCAACTAGAGAAACAAATACGAACGCTACACTTACACTTAATCAATGTTACAAAAAAAGAAAAGAAGTATATATATATAGAAGATTACAGGTACAAGATAATACGTTTTGAAAAACTAAAAATAGCAAATAAGTGGGTGAGACACAAGACTAAGGGATATTTGATGAAACTGATTTTATGGTCATTCAAAGCGTTCCGTTCTTGAAATATACAGAATAGTAGATTCCAAAATGAATTTATTTACTTCAAATGGCAATTTTTTGTCGCCGTACAAAAGAATCTGTAAAAGGATAGGATTAGGAACGTTGGTAAATTCAAAAGAGTGCAGTACTGGAATGACACAAGCAGATTTCCCGAAACACCACATATTCGTAATTTATAAAGAAGGCCGATGTGCCATACCCGATCGAACGCTTTAGAGATGTCAAGATATACAGAGCAAACATCAAGAGTTGGATTACAGTCGAGCGCAGAGTAGATAGAATGAGTAATAGAGACTAACTGATTTATCGTTGAGTCTCCCGGACGTAAACCTGACTGGTTTGGGTTCAAGATGTTTTCAGAAAGCAAATGAGAATATAAAGAATCAAAAATCAATTTCTCTAAGATTTTCCCAAAAATCGGAAGAAGGGAAATTGGTCGATAATTCTCTTTTAAGTTCTTTTCATTTTTTTTGTGCACAGGAACAACGTTTGCACACTTCCAAGTTTCAGGGAAAATACCCTTAAACAAACAATTCTCGAAGATTAACTTCAATGGCAGTACAAGTGCGCTATCACAAATTTTTATCATTCGCACAGAGATATCATCCCATCCATGAGCTTTGTTAGGGTTTAGCGATCGAATTATTCTCAATATTTTATCGTCAGTTATAGCGATGTTTGTTAGTTCAGTGCCATGTTCCGGTGGATCTCGTGGAGTGTCACTCCCAGTGTCTAAAGTAGTACATTGTAGGATGAAATAATCATTGAAAATCTGAGCCTTAGATGAGAAGTCAAGAACAAAAATGTCATTTTCTACGAGGGGAGGTATTTCTGGAATTTTAGCTTTGTTTAGGACTTTATTGATCAGCGACCAGTAAGTTTTACTACCAGTAGTAGGATTTGCAAGAGTCGTTCCGATCTTGGAGTAATATTTCTGCTTAGCATCTTCAACAATTTTAGAACTTAGAGAGATCATGTTTTGGATTTCTCTATGCATGTCTGCAGGTCGGCCCTTTCTAACAAAAGATTTGTAGGCGCGATTCTTTTTCCGAAGAAATGCTTTGATACCCTTGGTCACCCATGGGGCTTGACACGGCCTTATCGCTGTTCGTACTTCTCCATTAGAACCACTTTGGCCTCCAGCATTTCGATCTTCAATCGCTGTTGGTTAATAATGTCTTTCAAATCTCTTACATCATCTTTAGTGGCCAAACTAGCCAATTTGCTGTCCAGAATTTCTGAAATTGCCTTAAGCATTTGCTTATTGGATTTCTCTACCGGATCCTTCAACTCCTCGACAGGGCCTAAGCGTTCTTCGGCACGGCCTGCATGTTTCTCGTTCGAATGCGTTTTTCTTGACTTTTTTTTCTGCTCGGCGTGTTAGCATTTCATCTCAGCCATTCCAACCCTATATGACATTCCTTTTTTATCGAGCGCCACTGTCCCCACTGCAACTGGAGTTTCTCACAGCTGCGTGTAGCACGTCATCCTCCCCCAAAAAAAAGAAATTGTGATTGTATCAGTATGATCAATACGGTTTCAAACAAGCACCCAGGTGCAAAGGAGCATACTGATCATAAGCCTGTATGATCAGTATGCTCATAATACTGAATACAGTAATACAGTAATACTGTATACAGTAATACTATAATACAGTAATACTGAACATTATGACCAAAAGCATATTGAAAATATAGTGATTTTGGCCAATATCATGCATGGAATGGCAATGAAATCTGTGTTTTGACAAATTTTGCGTAAAATGAATCAAGTTTGGATTCTAACAGGGGGCGTTGCAATCGACTGCCCCATATTACGGCGCTGGGAGAACATGAATCTCCCATTGAAAATATAGTGATTTTGGCCAATATCATGCATGGAATGGCAATGAAATCTGTGTTTTGACAAATTTTGCGTAAAATGAATCAAGTTTGGATTCTAACAGGGGGCGTTGCAACCGACTGCCCCATATTACGGCGCTGGGAGTACCATTACCAAAACACACAAGGAAGACGCATATATTGGTTAAAATTTTGCAACAAGCATCGTAATTATGTGGCAGGCTAATAAATTTGCTACTGTTGCTTTTATTTTGAAAGGTTTTACGTGTTTTATGAAGTACTTCTCCATCTTACTGCACTGAAGTCATATATTCGCGCGAATGTCATAGTTAGACGCGCGGATGAACCTCATATTCGTGGAGGAAACAAAAGAAAGACGGGCCTAAATGAGCTAGAGTGTCGAAGATAGATTTTTTGAAAGTTTTAAGGAGTAAATCGATAAAACTCTGGGAGATATTTCATTTGATAGACTTTATTTCGAAGATCTTTCGTTAAATGTAGTGGAAAAAGACTAAAACAAGCGTTTAAAGCCTTTTCTGAGGACTTCCCTATTTTACGGCAACAGTCACTTCTCCATATTACCGCTGCCCTATATTACGGCGCTCCGCACCACGGCGGTTGAGTCCAAACGACAGTACGCTAAACAAGTGAACTGCGCAAATTGCTGAAGCTGCTGCAAACTGCAGGGTTTATATTCAGTAGAAAATGCGAACGTATTAGGAGCACTTTCTTTATCTTGCCTTGTTGGTTGCTTTGTTGGCGCCTTTTGTAACTCTACTGAAGCAAAGTGTACGAAAGTTCTACCGACGCTTTGTTCTACTATCCATTTTCTGATGACGTTTTATGCTTACGTTTTTTTTGAAAAGAATATCAGACGAAATACTTGAGAATGTTTAAAATGTTTGCTCTTTCCAAAGCCATTTTTGAATTTTGTTTCACAAAAAGATTGTTCGCAAACATCATTCACGTAAAAAGTTGCTATTGTTGCCAATAACCAAGACAAACAATTCTCAAAATTAAGAGAGAGTAATTTAAAATTGTTGAATCCTCTAAAAATGTCGCGATTTCTGTTTCCCCCAACTTTTAATCAGATCGTAAGAACAAGATTACCTTCAGATCGTAAGTTCAGAACAAGACTACTGGCAGCTCGAAAGTTTAGGGAACAATCAGCCAATGGGCTTCCTGTTTTTGTCATCTGTCTTCTGTTCTCCCGGCATGTCACGTGGCTTGCTGAATGATTTCAAATTGAAGTCGAATGGCGCCATTTTGCAGATTGATATCCGTTGTGCCTACCGCTCAGTCACCACGCAAATTTCTTCGTTGAGGTATTAAAATGGCTCGTACAAAGCAGACTGCAAGAAAATCGACTGGAGGAAAAGCTCCTCGCAAACAATTGGCAACCAAGGCTGCACGAAAGAGTGCCCCAGCAACTGGAGGAGTAAAGAAACCTCACAGATATAGGCCCGGCACAGTTGCTCTGAGAGAGATTCGTAGATACCAGAAGTCGACCGAGTTGTTGATCAGGAAACTGCCCTTCCAAAGGCTCGTCCGAGAAATTGCCCAAGACTTCAAGACAGACTTGCGCTTTCAGAGCTCGGCAGTGATGGCCCTCCAAGAGGCATCAGAAGCTTACCTAGTTGGACTGTTTGAAGACACCAACTTGTGCGCCATTCATGCCAAACGTGTTACCATTATGCCAAAGGACATACAACTGGCCAGGAGGATTCGAGGGGAGAGAGCTTAATTCAACAAGCAAATTTCATCTTTGTCGATGAATTCTTTGAAAAAACGGTTTTTTTAAAAACCACCACGAACACCAGAGCTTATATTTCTCCAGCCAGAATACACACGACATGGTCGACTCAAATCAGTTTACTTTTGTTCATATGTTTCATATATATGTTCATGTGTATACACAAAACCTTTAGATATGTACAATTTGAAAACGTGAAGAAATAAATTTAAAGCAAGCATTATCTGAATGAAGGGAATTCTTAAAGAGGGAGGTTTTCTGAATGAAGGGAATTCTTAAAGAGGGAGGTTTTTAACAAGCAAACTACTTGGGCTGGGACGTCCTCCATATCTATGAATTGTCAACTTTCCTTAGAAGGCTGATTTATAGAGCATTAAATTCTTTCCTTCCCTGTTTATAAGTCATTCCAAATTTCAGCACCAAGGAAACTAAGATATCCAAAACTGCATGTTTACTTATCTTACTTACAAGTAGATCTTGCTCAACAGTGATTCAAGTCTTCAGTCCAAAGTATAACTTTACTACCAAGTTCTTTCTTGCTATCCATTCACAATTGCACAGCCAAGAGAGAATGGAGGGAATAACTCCTTACAAAATCACCTGTAATGTAAATCATTGCATACTGTGTACAATGGGATAATAAAAAATTACTTACCACATTTTCATACTGCTAGACTAACATTCAAGTAAATATAAAATGCAAATTTTTTCTCATGATCAACACTTTAGGCAAACAAGACAAATTAGCATGAAGGCTAAAATTGCACTCAAAACAATAATGCATGTATACATTATTAGTGCAAAAAGTTTTCAGATTCTGCTAACCCCATGTTAAGATTGATTGAAAATGTTGGGGTCATAGTAAATAAACAATATATAATATATATTCCCTATGCAGTTAAATCATAGCCAACCTCTCATAGCCAATCATAGCCGACAAAACTTAATGCTTGTATTCACATGATAAACTCTGATTGTGTAAATAGATTGTAAAAAAAGATTCCTCAAAGAGCAACTTCACAACCTACCAAAAATTGGCTTCATGAGAATAGACTAAATTTTTTACATGCTTATCATTAAGGTCATTGCCCAAGAAGATCCCCTCCTGTCAATCCAGTCTTGATATTTATAGTTTGAATTCAAAAGTGCAATTTCTATCACAATACCAAATGTTTTAGACTGTTTGGGACAAATACAAGTGCTCTTGCAGTTTTTGTTCTCAACATAATTTACTGACTTTTTAAACGATGAATCTTATTACCTATCTTGTAAGGGTTATTCAAGCTTAAGCATCACTACACAAGGGTTATGTATCTATGTGTTGTCCAAAGTTGTCTCTTGCTGTTTATTAATCTCAAAACCCATCAAAGGCAGCCCACCCCTACTGTCAAACCAGTTTTTAGGGATAGTGGGAATGCACATTGGCAAATGAAATGCTACTTCAATTTGCATAACTGACAGCTCCTAATAATACAACCAAAAATATATCATTAACTCTATCAATGCATTTTTTGCTTATTTTCAAGAGAGTGTGCATTTGCAATTGTGTAGTCAAAATAATTTAATGAGTGCTTGGCATTACCTGAAATTAGCTGAAATTGGCTGAAATGATGCTGAATCCTCCTATCTATATCATAAATATAGAAGCTTGAAATGTAACCATAAAACTGTTAAGCTTGCTCTTTCATTTCTATCAAACTAATAGCAATATTATGCTTGCTTTAACAGCCAACATAGAACTTCAGAATTATTTCATGCCATTTTCCTAACAATGTTTTATCATTATTGTGCCAATCATTACAAGAACATCACAATCATTACGGAAAGAACATCACAAAAAACAAAGTGGCAGACAAGGTTGAGTTGACTGTCACTGGCTTGGTGGGCCACCAGCTTTGAAAACTCTACATGTCATTTTTATGATATCAATGCAGCCGAAAGGGCTAATCCAGAACCGATGACCGACGATTTGGTAGCTTTTAAAAAAGCTGTTTGTTTATATGGTAAGTGGCAACATGACTTCGTTTTTCAACTCCTACTTCTTCGACTTTCCAGTTTTGGATTTCTTCCCAGCCGGTGATTTTGCTGTCTTCTTGCTGGCACTGGCAGCCTTTTTGGGTTTGCTCTTAACAGCAGCCGATGCCTTCTTACCAGCAGCCACTTTAGGCTTCTTTGCCACTTTGGCCTTGGGCTTCTTTGGTGACTTGTTGGCTCCACTGGCTTTCTTTGGTGTCGAGGCCTTCTTCTTTGCAGGGCTTTTCTTGGCTGAAGAGGCAGTCTTTTTGGCAGCAACCTTCTTCGCTGCTGCTGGCTTTTTCGCAACCTTTTTTGCAGCTACTGGCTTTTTCACTGCTGCAGGCTTCTTGGCGGCGGCAGGCAGCTTGAACGATCCTGAAGCCCCTACCCCTTTCGTTTGGATGAGAGAACCAGAGGCGACCAGTTTTTTCAAAGAGGCCTTAAGGTTTCTCTTCAGAGCACTCTCATCACCAAGACCTTTGTAATTAGACTGCAAATACTTGGCAATTTTCTGTCGCGATGACCCATTTCGCTCCTTCAAATTTCTGATTGCTTCCGCGATCATGTCCTTGTACGCAGGGTGTGCAGCAGGCTTCTTTGGCGCCGCTGCCTTCTTCGCTTTCTTTGCTGATGTAGCAGACGAATCCATGTTACTTCTTCCCAGCTACTACTTCAATCAAAATGGTACCCAACTTTCACGAGAGTTTCCTCACTGCCACTGCAGATAACAAATCAAAACAGCCCACCTTCGTTCGATGGAATATTTAAACCTCTTGCGATTAGGCGCCAAAACCCACGTGACCTTTAAAAGTTTAGGCCATCATGGCAGTCATTTTTGTGCTTCTTGCTAAAACTAATTGGCCCATATAGCCTTAGCCGTGGAAAATACAATCTTGAAAGCTTTCAAGTCAGCAATATCATGTTATATAGTTGCATTAATAGCTTTTGCAATGGGACTTTGGTGAATATTGAAGCAAAATATTCAATTTCAAGTGGTATTGTTCAACCTGCCTTCAAACGTTGTTTGGTTATTTGCTTTTGTAGTCGTCACACCACCTGTTCTTAACCATGAAAAGGCAAATTTAAAATGTACATGCATTGATGGAATCAGAAAAATGTAGTAGCCTTTCTTGATGAGCACAAAAAACGCATAATTTGGGCCAAATTTGATTTGAAGAAACACAGTACAATTTTACCAACAAACTGTTTCTAATACTAACTTTTTTACCCCTCGGTCTAAAACATTGGCTTTACATTTGATTACATAATCTATCTGGCAATTTATTAAAAATCTTACTGCAATGGCTACTCTTGTGTCATCGATAACCGGCGGGGGCTCTCAATAAAGGTAGAGTCGAAAAGCTATCCCCCCCCTCCCAATAAGCAGCAATTCTTGGGCGGGGTTAGGAGTTGATAAAACGAAAGGAAGTTAAGCAATATTTTAAAAGAAAAACAAACCTGTTTCAAGTTTAAGGAAGGCAAGAAAACTTTTTTAAAAAAGGAAACTATCACAGAATGACATTACGATGTGATCGAAGATAAATGGCAAAAGAATGCACTAATTGATGTTTGATTTTTTTTATTCCTATGCAGTGGTCTCAGTTATTAATTAGAAAAGGCCCCGCGAAAAGGCTTCTCTTGTCGAGAAGATGAAACAGAACTTCACCATAAAAATATGAGTAATGTTTTGTTTCCATGCATCTTATATTATACGTGGTAGGCAGAGGTCTTGAATGGTGTTTTCGATTGCTTAGAAAATAATACTTCTGATTTTATCAAAATGCTATGCTTAGAGGGTGATTGATCAACTACCATTTGATTATAATTCTTGTCCAAGTGCGAATGAGTCAATGTTTTTTATGACGTACTAAATTAATTAAGACTTGATGTACTAGCTAATTTTGGAAGTTTCCATGCAAGATTGGACGCATTTATTAGATTTTTCCTCCATCGACCTACCAATTTGCAGTTTGAGCAAATCATATCGTTTGAAGCAATATAATCGAAAGCTTGGCGCACTAACAGAGAATTTTACAGATGGCGATATTTTGATCTTTTCTACGTTTTGACTGCAGAAAGTAAAAATTTCATTCCAGGTTCGCGATAATGAAGGTATATGTATTTCAACAGGATAAATTGCTGAGCTATGCTGACACCGCTGACACCGCTGACACAGGCATGTAAACCAAAATAGCTCAAACTGCTCGTATTTGTTTTATAAGGACAAGATTTAATGGCATGCAAGCATTGGTAAATTGCAACATTTAGGAACATTTTTGACAGAAAAGGTTTGGGTTGAAATAATACTAAAAACATTACACAACTTGCAGTTATGTCAATCATACAGTGAGTGCCTAGAAATTTTGTGTGGATGTCAGTTGGAAGTAATATCATTATCCATTTGAAAATGTAATTTATTTCTTGAATTGCTTGAATAGATCCAAATGATATTTATCTTTTTAATTTATTTGAAAATAATATCAGTCCCCAAACAACGTTTCTAGGCCTAGATGGCCCCTAGCTTAAAACGTCAACAAAAGCTAACCCAATACAACTAAGCATGTGTTATATAAGGCTCTAATTACAAAAGGCTTCAATAAAATTATAACATAACCAACTATGGGCAAACAATACTACTTGAGTTCATAAAAAACCATAGCATTTTGTTTCCTTTTTTCAAACTATCAATAACATATTTGTAAAGCATAAAGTTGAAAAAGTAAGGAGCTAAAAGTCATAGGGATTGTTGTTGCAAGAGCTGTTCTTTTTTCAGAAACAATTTATTGGGTTATTATCCATACAAACTTGTTGTTTTTATTGAAAAAGTTTACATTTGAAAATATCATGTTTATTTTATATAAAAAGCTTTGTCGTAAATAATCACAGTCTAGTTGCAATTCAATGGCATTAAGCGGCAACTAATCAAATATTATATATACACAACTCTACAATTTACTCTTCTCGATTTCAAGATCATAAGAGCTCATCCTAATTATAGGCAACGAACAGTGTTCTTGACAATTAAATATATAAGACAAGTATGGTTCAAAATTGAGTGTTGTCAAAGGCTGCGTATGTACACACATTTCTGTTTTTTCAGTTATATGGCCTTACAGGTTTTCAACAGATACCCTGCTGAATGATTAAACTAAAGGAAACGGTTATTTCTTAATGTTGTGGAATGTTAGGAACATGAAGGCTTCGTATTATATGAAATTTAGAACTAAGAACATTCTTATTGGTTTTTTCACATATCTCTAAGAGCATTGTAAGCCGATATACGTCCAACGAACCCTCCTCGTAGTGGAATGTCGGGGGTTTTGTACAAATTATCGTGCAACGATGTATTCTGCAGATCGATGCTGACAGCCGAAAAATGGTGTAAATGCTCGTGCATCTTAGGTTTTTAATTTTTCATCGAATATGTATGGCAACATTGCATCGAATTTGTATAGCCAGTGCTGAGGATAGGGGGGTCAGGGGGGTCACTGACCCGGGGGCCCTTGGCTATAGGGGCCCATAAAAAACAATTCAATTAAAAAAATTTCTAAGTGTTGATCCAACCTCTCCATTACCACACATTGTCATTAGTAGAGACAATAGTGAAAAAAGTCTATGAATGAAGTAAGGTAGAAGCAGTTTGAGTCTTTGACTGCCTGAATGTTAAATATATTTTTGTTGAGAATTTTTCATCTTTGCGTTCGAAAAGCTTCTGGATGTAACCAAAAAATGTGATTGCAACAGGGCAACATACAGCAATATGTATGTCATACAGATTTACACTATGGCATGCGCATCTATTTGCAACAGTGTGTCGGTTGTGATCAAATTTAGTTAACGAATTAAACATTTTCTATTTTATAAGACTTTCAAAATTTCTAAGAAAATTTCATTTTTATGCATTATGGTGTTAAGATATCAGTTTTGCTCAAATTATATCAAACAGCAAACAGAAGTAATAAATAGCCACCAGACAATGGCTTAGATAGGAAAATTCGTAGGAGAGTCCGGAAAATCCGACAAAAATCTAACAAGCATTTATATTTTTCATAAATATTAACATAACATAACGACTTCGGAACTGGAATAAATCAATCTTCTGATATATTAAGATATTCTTATGTTTATTTAGCTTTAAATTCTTTACCATAAAAACATAGCAGTTAGATAAACATGGACAACCATGTTAAATTTCCGACAAGACCAGAGGTTTTCCGATAATATAGCAGTTTAGCTCTACAGGGGTTTTTGCCCCATCTGACCCCCTCTATCTACGCCACTGCCACCAAAGCAAGTTAGCCACCAATAGCAATTTAAGCAATCGTCAATTTCAAAAATTCCAGGGGGAGCATTTCCCGTACCCCTTAGAAGCATCTGCCTTAGGCATGTTTTACTATTTATATTTTGTTCTGACCCGGAGCCTATAAATCCTCTCTGCGGCGCTGTGTATAGCCTATCAAACGTTGAAAAATCATGTATAGTAGAAACCCGCATAAAAGAACCTGTTTTTATAAGAACCTTGAGGCTTAAATTTAATCTTTTCAACCCTATAATTAAGAACCCCCAAGAGGCTGAAACTTGGAGAGGTTCTTATTTATAAGAAAAAGGGTTTTAAGAATTGTTTTTTTACACCCTATTCACACTGTCAAATTAAATAAGCTTAGAGTAAATCAGGTTATGGTAGCTATGTTGCATTCTAATTGTACAACCTAACAACACAAATTCATTTTATTGGCTAAAATTTAACTTAAAAAAACAAAGCTGGTTTAAGTGTGACCATTAGAATTCTTGCGGTGGAAAACATAACCTATTCTCAGGCTGCCAGAAAAAAACCTAGGTTCTTTTATGCGGGCTACTACTGTATTTTAACATGTTGACGTATTAGGCTTATTTCGAAAGTTTACGGCACACAAACAAAGTACCAAGTGCCATAACGCCCTCCTCTGTCCTCCCCTCTCCTGAAAAATAAATAAACCCCACATCGTGTGTGTTAGTGGGTATAGCAACGAGATTGGTTAATTTGGTAGCTTTTAAAAAAGCTGTTTTTGATTGTAGACGACGAGGAAACACTCGTTTGTGTATACGACAAGTTTACTTGCTGCTTGTGTACTTGGTAACGGCCTTGGTGCCCTCACTGACAGCATGCTTGGCAAGTTCACCGGGAAGGAGAAGCCTGACGGCGGTCTGGATTTCCCTCGACGTGATCGTTGCCTTCTTGTTGTAGTGGGCGAGACGCGAAGCTTCTTGAGCAATCCTTTCGAATATGTCGTTGACAAAGGAGTTCATGATGCTCATGGCCTTGCTTGAAACGCCGGTATCGGGATGGACTTGCTTAAGTACCTTGTAGATGTAAATCGAGTAGCTCTCCTTGCGCTTTTTCGACCTCTTCTTATCTCCAGAGGCAGCCTTGCTACCTTTCTTGCCAACTCCTGCTTTCTTCTCCCCCTTCTTGGCAACCTTTGGGGCCTGTTTTCCTCCTTTTGCTGGGGCGTCAGACATCTTGCTTGAAATGGAGAAATTTAAATTTCACTTGCGCGAACCTTCGATGGATAGACAAAGCAACAGTGATCTGGTCTTTTGGCGCCAATGCAAGCTTTTAGTATATTTGTTGGCAGCTGAGTGATTAGCTCGAAGGCCATGTGACACACGTCGATTCGCTGTCTCGTGTTCGCCTATTGTTCGCAGTCGATAGCGGGGGTGTTGATTGGTAGATCTCGAGTAAATGCCCTTTACAAATTTCCCACTTTGGCGGGCAAGCAGACAGTAGCGAACAAATTTGTTCATCTTACAGCAAGGGACCATTTCACATTTTTAATTTGAGAACTGCCAGTGTAGAAACATGTCTGGACGCGGAAAAGGAGGAAAAGCTAAGGCCAAGGCAAGGTCGAGGACATCCAGAGCTGGTCTTCAGTTCCCAGTCGGACGTATCCACAGATTGTTGAGAAAGGGAAACTATGCTGAACGAGTTGGATCGGGGGCTCCCGTCTATCTTGCAGCCGTACTCGAGTATCTTTCGGCAGAAATCTTGGAGTTGGCTGGCAATGCCGCCAGGGACAACAAAAAGTCAAGAATCATCCCTCGACACTTGCAGCTTGCAATTAGAAACGACGAGGAGCTGAACAAATTGCTGAGTGGAGTGACCATTGCTCAAGGTGGTGTCCTGCCCAACATTCAGGCAGTACTCTTACCAAAGAAGACCGAGCAGAAAGCTCCAAAATCATAAAGCTTCGACTCACTTGTTGGCCCGGCCCACTTGTTCATAAAAAACGGTTTTTTTAAAAACCACCACGAATACTGATTTGGTGTACCTGCTTGTCACACGCACGATAGGCACATTCTGTGTAGAGGCTATCAATGTACACATATCTGTCTAATTACATTTTGTGAAAAAGGCAATCGATTTACACACATCTAATAGCTTATTAGGATTGTAGGCTATATTCGGTTGGGAGTAGGTAGTGTTTGGCTGACATTCGATGTTTTCATGTTGCTTCTCGAGGGCTGTGCACCATTTAGACTAACATTCATAGCCTGAAATAATGATATGCGGCCTAATAAAAAAAATGCCTAAAGATAATGAGATACAACATTCAACAGCAAATAGCTAACTATGGTTTAAAAAAGGTTTAAAATGAAATAACCATGGTTATTTCAAATTGGTCATTAGAGGGTCTTTCTTTATCTTTATACTTTCCCGTGTGCAAGTGCTTTTTGTTTATCCTAGGGAGGCTATATAGTTACAGCTTCGTTTTTCAAAAGCCTCTCTGGTAGGAATTATAATATATTTTATTCACTCTTCTAAACAAAGTTGACATTTCGAATTCTTGCTGTCTGCCTACGAAATAACTTACCATTCTTTGTGTTCAAAAAATTGGCATGTATTAACTACTTCAACCGGGATATATAGATAGATATTAATTGTATGTTCTTTCATGCATGGTATAAAAGGGTCTTGATTGCAAAACGGTTGAGTTATAATGAGCGGAGTAAAATTTTCAATTAATCTATGGTGTTAATCGTGTGTTGTCACAAGGTTTAAAACATTGGGTAACATTGGCATTTTTAGTAGCTTTTAAAAAAGCTGTTTGTTTTGTTGAAGAAGGCGAGCCACTCCAGTCGTTCGTCCAGTAAACAGGACGACGCAACTTAACCGCCAAATCCGTACAATGTTCGGCCTTGTCTCTTCAAAGCGTAGACGACATCCATGGCGGTGACAGTCTTTCGCTTGGCATGTTCTGTGTATGTGACTGCATCACGAATGACGTTCTCGAGGAAAACCTTGAGAACACCTCGTGTCTCTTCGTAAATGAGACCAGAGATTCTCTTTACTCCTCCACGACGAGCCAATCGGCGAATGGCTGGCTTGGTGATGCCTTGGATGTTGTCACGAAGAATCTTTCGATGACGCTTGGCACCTCCTTTCCCAAGACCCTTTCCTCCTTTTCCTCTTCCAGACATGATTGATGAAAGTTTTGCAATGTAAGTCCAAACGACAGTACGCTAAGCAAGTGAACTGCGCAAATTGCTGAAGCTGCTGCAAACTGCAGGGTTTAGATTTAGTAGAAAAGGCGAACGTATTAGGAGCACTTTCCTTATCTTGCCTTGTTGGTTGCTTTGTTGGCGCCTTTTGTAACTCTACTGAAGCAAAGTGTACGAAAGTTCTACCGACGCTTTGTTCTACTATCCATTTTCTGATGACGTTTTATGCTTACGTTTTTTTTGAAAAGAATATCATACGAAATACTTGAGAATGTTTAAAATGTTTGCTCTTTCCAAAGCCATTTTTGAATTTTGTTTCACAAAAAGATTGTTCGCAAACATCATTTACGTAAAAAGTTGCTATTGTTGCCAATAACCAAGACAAATAATTCTCAAAATTAAGAGAGAGTAATTTAAAATTGTTGAATCCTCTAAAAATGTCGCGATTTCTGTTTCCCCCAACTTTTAATCAGATCGTAAAAACAAGATTACCTTCAGATCGTAAGTTCAGAACAAGACTACTGGCAGCTCGAAAGTTTAGGGAACAATCAGCCAATGGGCTTCCTGTTTTTGTCATCTGTCTTCTGTTCTCCCGGCATGTCACGTGGCTTGCTGAATGATTTCAAATTGAAGTCGAATGGCGCCATTTTGCAGATTGATATCCGTTGTGCCTACCGCTCAGTCACCACGCAAATTTCTTCGTTGAGGTATTAAAATGGCTCGTACAAAGCAGACTGCAAGAAAATCGACTGGAGGAAAAGCTCCTCGCAAACAATTGGCAACCAAGGCTGCACGAAAGAGTGCCCCAGCAACTGGAGGAGTAAAGAAACCTCACAGATATAGGCCCGGCACAGTTGCTCTGAGAGAGATTCGTAGATACCAGAAGTCGACCGAGTTGTTGATCAGGAAACTGCCCTTCCAAAGGCTCGTCCGAGAAATAGCCCAAGACTTCAAGACAGACTTGCGCTTTCAGAGCTCGGCAGTGATGGCCCTCCAAGAGGCATCAGAAGCTTACCTAGTTGGACTGTTTGAAGACACCAACTTGTGCGCCATTCATGCCAAACGTGTTACCATTATGCCAAAGGACATACAACTGGCCAGGAGGATTCGAGGGGAGAGAGCTTAATTCAACAAGCAAATTTCATCTTTGTCGATGAATTCTTTGAAAAAACGGTTTTTTTAAAAACCACCACGAACACCAGAGATTATATTTCTCCAGCCAGAATACACACGACATGGTCGACTCAAATCAGTTTACTTTTGTTCATATGTTTCATATATATGATCATGTGTATACACAAAATCTTTAGATATGTACAATTTGAAAACGTGAAGAAATAAATTTAAAGCAAGCATTATCTGAATGAAGGGAATTCTTAAAGAGGGAGGTTTTTAACAAGCAAACTACTTGGGTTGGGACTTCCTCCATATCTATGAATTGTCAACTTTCTTTAGAAGGCTGATTTATAGAGCATTAAATTTTTTGCACCAAGGAAACTAAGATATCCAAAACTGCATGTTTACTTATATCTCTACTTACTTACAAGTAGATCTTGCTCAACAGTGATTCAAGTCTTCAGTCCAAAGTATAACTTTACTACCAAGTTCTTTCTTGCTATCCATTCACAATTGCACAGCCAAGAGAGAATGGAGGGAATAACTCCTCACAAAATCACCTGTAATGTAAATCATTGCATACTGTGTACAATGGGATAATAAAAAATTACTTACCACATTTTCATACTGCTAGACTAACATTCAAGTAAATGTAAAAAGCAAATTTTTTCTCATGATCAACACTTTAGGCAAACAAGACAAATTAGCATGAAGGCTAAAATTGCACTCAAAACAATAATGCATGTATACATTATTGGTGCAAAAAGTTTTCAGATTCTGCTAACCCCATGTTAAGATTGATTGAAAATGTTGGGGTCATAGTAAATAAACAATATATAATATATATTCCCTATGCAGTTAAATCATAGCCAACCTCTCATAGCTAATCATAGCCGACAAAACTTAATGCTTGTATTCACATGATAAACTCTGATTGTGTAAATAGATTGTAAAAAAAGATTCTTCAAAGAGCAACTTCACAACCTACCAAAAATTGGCTTCATGAGAATAGACTAAATTTTTTACATGCTTATCATTAAGGTCATTGCCCAAGAAGATCCCCTCCTGTCAATCCAGTCTTGATATTTATAGTTTGAATTCAAAAGTGCAATTTCTATCACAATACCAAATGCTTTAGACTGTGTGGGACAAATACAAGTGCTCTTGCAGTTTTTGTTCTCAACATAATTTACTGACTTTTTAAACGATGAATCTTATTACCTATCTTGTAAGGGTTATTCAAGCTTAAGCATCACTACACAAGGGTTATGTATCTATGTGTTGTCCAAAGTTGTCTCTTGCTGTTTATTAATCTCAAAACCCATCAAAGGCAGCCCACCCCTACTGTCAAACCAGTTTTGAGGTATAGTGGGAATGCATATTGGCAAATGAAATGCTACTTCAATTTGCATAACTGACAGTTCCTAATAATACAACCAAAAATATATCATTAACTCTATCAATGCATTTGAGAGTGTGCATTTGCAATTGTGTAGTCAAAATAATTTAATGTGTGCTTGGCATTACCTGAAATTAGCTGAAATTGGCTGAAATGATGCTGAATCCTCCTATCTATATCGTAAATATAGAAGCTTGAAATGTAACCATAAAACTGTTAAGCTTGCTCTTTCATTTCTATCAAACTAATAGCAATATTATGCTTGCTTTAACAGCCAACATAGAACTTCAGAATTATTTCATGCCATTTTCCTAACAAGGTATTATTATTATTGTGCCAATCATTACAAGAACATCACAATCATTACAGGAAAGAACATCACAAAAAACAAAGTGGCAGACAAGGTTGAGTTGACTGTCACTGGCTTGGTGGGCCACCAGCTTTGAAAACTCTACATGTCATTTTTATGATATCAATGCAGCCGAAAGGGCTAATCCAGAACCGATGACCGACGATTTGGTAGCTTTTAAAAAAGCTGTTTGTTTATATGGTAAGTGGCAACATGACTTCGTTTTTCAACCCCTACTTCTTCGACTTTCCAGTCTTGGATTTCTTCCCAGCCGGTGATTTTGCTGTCTTCTTGCTGGCACTGGCAGCCTTTTTGGGTTTGCTCTTAACAGCAGCCGATGCCTTCTTACCAGCAGCCACTTTAGGCTTCTTTGCCACTTTGGCCTTGGGCTTCTTTGGTGACTTGTTGGCTCCACTGGCTTTCTTTGGTGTCGAGGCCTTCTTCTTTGCAGGGCTTTTCCTGGCTGAAGTGGCAGTCTTTTTGGCAGCAACCTTCTTCGCTGCTGCTGGCTTTTTCGCAACCTTTTTTGCAGCTACTGGCTTTTTCACTGCTGCAGGCTTCTTGGCGGCGGCAGGCAGCTTGAACGATCCTGAAGCCCCTACCCCTTTCGTTTGGATGAGAGAACCAGAGGCGACCAGTTTTTTCAAAGAGGCCTTAAGGTTTCTCTTCAGAGCACTCTCATCACCAAGACCTTTGTAATTAGACTGCAAATACTTGGCAATTTTCTGTCGCGATGACCCATTTCGCTCTTTCAAATTTCTGATTGCTTCCGCGATCATGTCCTTGTACGCAGGATGTGCAGCAGGCTTCTTTGGCGCCGCTGTCTTCTTCGCTTTCTTTGGTGATGTAGCAGACGAATCCATGTTACTTCTTCCCAGCTACTACTTCAATCAAAATGGTACCCAACTTTCACGAATGTTTCCTCACTGCCACTGCAGATAACAAATCAAAACAGCCCACCTTCGTTCGATGGAATATTTAAACCTCTTGCGATTAGGCGCCAAAACCCACGTGACCTTTAAAAGTTTAGGCCATCATGGCAGTCATTTTTGTGCTTCTTGCTAAAACTAATTGGCCCATATAGCCTTAGCCGTGGAAAATACAATCTTGAAAGCTTTCAAGTCAGCAATATCATGTTATATAGTTGCATTAATTGCTTTTGCAATGGGACTTTGGTGAATATTGAAGCAAAATATTCAATTTCAAGTGGTATTGTTCAACCTGCCTTCAAACGTTGTTTGGTTATTTGCTTTTGTAGTCGTCACACCACCTGTTCTTAACCATGAAAAGGCAAGTTTAAAATGTACATGCATTGATGGAATCAGAAAAATGTAGTAGCCTTTCTTGATGAGCACAAAAAACGCATAATTTGGGCCAAATTTGATTTGAAGAAACACAGTACAATTTTACCAACAAACTGTTTCTAATACTAACTTTTTTACCCCTCGGTCTAAAACATTGGCTTTATATTTTATTACATAATCTATCTGGCAATTTATTAAAAATCTTATTGCAATGGCTACTCTTGTGCCATCGATAACCGGCGGGGGCTCTCAATAAAGGTAGAGTCGAAAAGCTATCCCCCCCTCCCAATAAGCAGCAATTCTTGGGCGGGGTTCGGAGTTGACAAAACGAAAGGAAGTTAAGAAATATTTTAAAAGTAAAACAAACCTGTTTCAAGTTTAAGGCAAGAAAACTTTTTTAAAAAAGGAAACTATCACAGAATGACATTACGATGTGATCGAAGATAAATGGCAAAAGAATGCACTAATTGATGTTTGATTTTTTTTATTTCTATGCAGTGGTCTCAGTTATTAATTAGAAAAGGCCCCGCGAAAAGGCTTCTCTTGTCGAGAAGATGAAACAGAACTTCACCATAAAAATATGAGTAATGTTTTGTTTCCATGCATCTTATATTATACGTGGTAGGCAGAGGTCTTGAATGGTGTTTTCGATTGCTTAGAATAGAATACTTCTGATTTTATCAAAATTCTATGCTTAGAGGGTGATTGATCAACTACCATTTGATTATAATTCTTGTCCAAGTGCGAATGAGTCAATGTTTTTATGACGTACTAAATTAATTAAGACTTGATGTACTAGCTAATTTTGGAAGTTTCCATGCAAGATTGGACGCATTTATTAGATTTTTCCTCCATCGACCTACCAATTTGCAGTTTGAGCAAATCATATCGTTTGAAGCAATATAATCGAAAGCTTGGCGCACTAACAGAGAATTTTACAGATGGCGATATTTTGATCTTTTCTACGTTTTGACTGCAGAAAGTAAAAATTTCATTCCAAGTTCGCGATAATGAAGGTATATGTATTTCAACAGGATAAATTGCTGAGCTATGCTGACACCGCTGACACCGCTGACACAGGCATGTAAACCAAAATAGCTCAAACTGCTCGTATTTGTTTTATAAGGACAAAATTTAATGGCATGCAAGCATTAGTAAATTGCAACATTTAGGAACATTTTTGACAGAAAAGGTTTGGGTTGAAATAATACTAAAAACATTCCACAACTTGCAGTTATGTCAATCATACAGTGAGTGCCTAGAAATTTTGTGTGGATGTCAGTTGGAAGTAATATCATTTTCCATTTGAAAATGTAATTTACTTCTTGAATTGCTTGAATAGATCCAAATGCTATTTATCTTTTTCATTTATTTGAAAATAATATCAGTCCCCAAACAATGTTTCTAGGCCTAGATGGCCCCTAGCTTAAAACGTCAACAAAAGCTAACCCAATACAACTAAGCATGTGTTATATAAGGCTCTAATTACAAAAGGCTTCAATAAAATTATAACATAACCAACTAGGGGCAAACAATACTACTTAAGTTCATAAAAAAACGATAGCAATTTGTTTCCTTTTTTCAAACTATCAATAACATATTTGTAAAGCATAAAGTTGAAAAAGTAAGGATCTAAAAGTCATAGGGATTGTTGTTGCAAGAGCTGTTCTTTTTTCAGAAACAATTTATTGGGTTATTATCCATACAAACTTGTTGTTTTTATTGAAAAAGTTTACATTTGAAAATATCATGTTTATTTTATATAAAAAGCTTTGTCGTAAATAATCACAGCCTAGTTGCAATTCAATGGCATTAGGCGGCAACTAATCAAATATTATATATACACAACTCTACAATTTACTCTTCTCGATTGCAAGATCATAAGAGCTCATCCTAATTATAGGCAACGAACAGTGTTCTTGACAATTAATAATATAAGACAAGTATGGTTCAAAATTGAGTGTTGTCAAAGGCTGCGTATGTACACACATTTCTGTTTTTTAAGTTATATGGCCTTACAGGTTTTCAACAGATACCCTGCTGAATGATTAAACTAAAGGAAACGGTTATTTCTTAATGTTGTGGAATGTTAGGAACATGAAGGCTTCGTATTATATGAAATTTAGAACTAAGAGCATTCTTATAGGTTTTTTCACATATCTCTAAGAGCATTGTAAGCCGATATACGTCCAACGAACCCTCCTCGTAGTGGAATGTCGGGGGTTTTGTACAAATTATCGTGCAACGATGTATTCTGCAGATCGATGCTGACAGCCGAAAAATGGTGTAAATGCTCGTGCATCTTAGATTTTTAATTTTTCATCGAATATGTATGGCAACATTGCATCGAATTTGTATAGCCAGTGCTGAGGAGAGGGGGGTCAGGGGGGTCACTGACCCGGGGGCCCTTGGCTATAGGGGCCCATAAAAAACAATTCAATTAAAAAAATTTCTAAGTGTTAATCCAACCTCTCCATTACCACACATTGTCATTAGTAGAGACAATAGTGACAAAAGTCTATGAATGAAGTAAGGTAGAAGCAGTTTGAGTCTTTGACTGCCTGAATGTTAAATATATTTTTGTTGAGAATTTTTCATCTTTGCTTTCGAAAAGCTTCTGGATGTAACCAAAAAATGTGATTGCAACAGGGCAACATACAGCAATATGTATGTCATACATATTTACACTATGGCATGCGCATCTATTTGCAACAGTGTGTCGGTTGTGATCAAATTTAGTTAACGAATTAAACATTTTCCATTTTATAAGACTTTCAAAATTTCTAAGAAAATTTCATTTTTATGCATTATGGTGTTAAGATATTAGTTTTGCTCAAATTATATCAAACAGCAAACAGAAATAATAAATAGCCACCAGACAATGGCTTAGATAGGAAAATTCGTAGGAGAGTGAGAAACTATGATTTTCCGACAAAAATCTAACAAGCATTTATATTTTTCATAAATATTAACATAACATAACGACTTTGGAACTGGAATAAATCAATCTTCTGATATATTAAGATACTCTTATGTTTATTTAGCTTTAAATTCTTTACCATAAAAACATAGCAGTTAGATAAACATGGACAACCATGTTAAATTTCCGACAAGACCAGAGGTTTTCCGATAATATAGCAGTTTAGCTCTACAGGGGTTTTTTGCCCCATCTGACCCCCTCTATCTACGCCACTGCCACCAAAGCAAGTTAGCCACCAATAGCAATTTAAGCAATCGTCAATTTCAAAAATTCCAGGGGGAGCATTTCCCGTACCCCTTAGAAGCATCTGCCTTAGGCATGTTTTACTATTTATATTTTGTTCTGACCCGGAGCCTATAAATCCTCTCTGCGGCGCTGTGTATAGCCTATCAAACGTTGAAAAATCATGTACAGTAGAAACCCGCATAAAAGAACCTGTTTTTATAAGAACCTTGAGGCTTAAATTTAATCTTTTCAACCCTATAATTAAGAACCCCCAAGAGGCTGAAACTTGGAGAGGTTCTTATTTATAAGAAAAAGGGTTTTAAGAATTGTTTTTTTACAACCTATTCACACTGTCAAATTAAATAAGCTTAGAGTAAATCAGGTTATGGTAGCTATGTTGCATTCTAATTGTACAACCTAACAACACAAATTCATTTTATTGGCTAAAATTTAACTTAAAAAAACAAAGCTGGTTTAAGTGTGACCATTAGAATTCTTGCGGTGGAAAACATAACCTATTCTCAGGCTGCCAGAAAAAAACCTAGGTTCTTTTATGCGGGCTACTACTGTATTTTAACATGTTGACGTATTAGGCTTATTTCGAAAGTTTACGGCACACAAACAAAGTACCAAGTGCCATAACGCCCTCCTCTGTCCTCCCCTCTCCTGAAAAATAAATAAACCCCACATCGTGTGTGTTAGTGGGTATAGCAACGAGATTGGTTAATTTGGTAGCTTTTAAAAAAGCTGTTTTTGATTGTAGACGACGAGGAAACACTCGTTTGTGTATACGACAAGTTTACTTGCTGCTTGTGTACTTGGTAACGGCCTTGGTGCCCTCACTGACAGCATGCTTGGCAAGTTCACCGGGAAGGAGAAGCCTGACGGCAGTCTGGATTTCCCTCGAAGTGATCGTTGCCTTCTTGTTGTAGTGGGCGAGACGCGAAGCTTCTTGAGCAATCCTTTCGAAGATGTCGTTGACAAAGGAGTTCATGATGCTCATGGCCTTGCTTGAAACGCCGGTATCGGGATGGACTTGCTTAAGTACCTTGTAGATGTAAATCGAGTAGCTCTCCTTGCGCTTTTTTGACCTCTTCTTATCTCCAGAGGCAGCCTTGCCTCCTTTCTTGCCAACTCCTGCTTTCTTCTCCCCCTTCTTGGCAACCTTTGGGGCCTGTTTTCCTCCTTTTGCTGGGGCGTCAGACATCTTGAAATGAAGAAAATTGAATTTCGACTTGCGAGAACCTTCGATAGACAGAGCAACAGTGATCTGGTCTTTTGGCGCCAACGCAAGCTTCTAGTATATTTGTTGGCAGCTGAGTGATTAGCTCGAAGGCCATGTGACACACGTCGATTCGCTGTCTCGTGTTCGCCTATTGTTCACGGTCGATAGCGGGGGTGTTGATTGGTAGATCTCGAGTAATTTCCGTTTACAAAATTCCCACTTTGGCGGGCAAGCAGACAGTTGCGAACAAATTTGTTCATCTTACAGCAAGGGACCATTTCATATTTTCAATTTGCGAACTGCCAGCGTAGAAACATGTCTGGACGCGGAAAAGGAGGAAAAGCTAAGGCCAAGGCAAGGTCGAGGACATCCAGAGCTGGTCTTCAGTTCCCAGTCGGACGTATCCACAGATTGTTGAGAAAGGGAAACTATGCTGAACGAGTTGGATCGGGGGCTCCCGTCTATCTTGCAGCCGTACTCGAGTATCTTTCGGCAGAAATCTTGGAGTTGGCTGGCAATGCCGCCAGGGACAACAAAAAGTCAAGAATCATCCCTCGACACTTGCAGCTTGCAATTAGAAACGACGAGGAGCTGAACAAATTGCTGAGTGGAGTGACCATTGCTCAAGGTGGTGTCCTGCCCAACATTCAGGCAGTACTCTTACCAAAGAAGACCGAGCAGAAAGCTCCAAAATCATAAAGCTTGGACTCACTTGTTGGCCCGGCCCACTTGTTCATAAAAAACGGTTTTTTTAAAAACCACCACGAAAACTGATTTGGTGTACCTGCTTGTCACACGCACGATAGGCACATTCTGTGTAGAGGCTATCAATGTACACATATCTGTCTAATTACATTTTGTGAAAAAGGCAATCGATTTACACACATCTAATAGCTTATTAGGATTGTAGGCTACATTCGATTGGGAGTAGCTAGTGTTTGGCTGACATTCGATGTTTTCATGTTGCTTCTCGAGGGCTGTGCACCATTTAGACTAACATTCATAGCCTGAAATAATGATATGCGGCCTAATAAAAAAAATGCCTAAAGATAATGAGATACAACATTCAACAGCAAATAGCTAACTATGGTTTAAAAAAGGTTTAAAATGAAATAACCATGGTTATTTCAAATTGGTCATTAGAGGGTCTTTCTTTATCTTTATACTTTCCCGTGTGCAAGTGCTTTTTGTTTATCCTAGGGAGGCTATATAGTTACAGCTTCGTTTTTCAAAAGCCTCTCTGGTAGGAATTATAATATATTTTATTCACTCTTCTAAACAAAGTTGACATTTCGAATTCTTGCTGTCTGCCTACGAAATAACTTACCATTCTTTGTGTTCAAAAAATTGGCATGTATTAACTACTTCAACCGGGATATATAGATAGATATTAATTGTATGTTCTTTCATGCATGGTATAAAAGGGTCTTGATTGCAAAACGGTTGAGTTATAATGAGCGGAGTAAAATTTTCAATTAATCTATGGTGTTAATCGTGTGTTGTCACAAGGTTTAAAACATTGGGTAACATTGGCATTTTTAGTAGCTTTTAAAAAAGCTGTTTGTTTTCTTGAAGAAGGCGAGCCACTCCAGTCGTTCGTCCAGTAAACAGGACGACGCAACTTAACCGCCAAATCCGTACAATGTTCGGCCTTGTCTCTTCAAAGCGTAGACGACATCCATGGCGGTGACAGTCTTTCGCTTGGCATGTTCTGTGTATGTGACTGCATCACGAATGACGTTCTCGAGGAAAACCTTGAGAACACCTCGTGTCTCTTCGTAAATGAGACCAGAGATTCTCTTTACTCCTCCACGACGAGCCAATCGGCGAATGGCTGGCTTGGTGATGCCTTGGATGTTGTCACGAAGAATCTTTCGATGACGCTTGGCACCTCCTTTCCCAAGACCCTTTCCTCCTTTTCCTCTTCCAGACATGATTGATGAAAGTTTTGCAATGTAAGTCCAAACGACAGTACGCTAAGCAAGTGAACTGCGCAAATTGCTGAAGCTGCTGCAAACTGCAGGGTTTAGATTTAGTAGAAAAGGCGAACGTATTAGGAGCACTTTCCTTATCTTGCCTTGTTGGTTGCTTTGTTGGCGCCTTTCGTAACTCTGCTGAACCAAAGTGTACGAAAGTTCTACCGACGCTTTGTTCTACTATCCATTTTCTGATGACGTTTTATGCTTACGTTTTTTTTGAAAAGAATATCAGACGAAATACTTGAGAATGTTTAAAATGTTTGCTCTTTCCAAAGCCATTTTTGAATTTTGTTTCACAAAAAGATTGTTCGCAAACATCATTCACGTAAAAAGTTGCTATTGTTGCCAATAACCAAGACAAACAATTCTCAAAATTAAGAGAGAGTAATTTAAAATTGTTGAATCCTCTAAAAATGTCGCGATTTCTGTTTCCCCCAACTTTTAATCAGATCGTAAAAACAAGATTACCTTCAGATCATAAGTTCAGAACAAAACTACTGGCAGCTCGAAAGTTTAGGGAACAATCAGCCAATGGGCTTTTTGTTTTTGTCATCTGGCTTCTGTTCTCGCGGCATGTCACGTGGCTTGCACAATTATTTCAAATTGAAGTCGAATGGCGCCATTTTGCAGATTGATATCCGTTGTGCCTACCCCTCAGTCACCACGCAAATTTCTTCGTTGAGGTATCAAAATGGCTCGTACAAAGCAGACTGCAAGAAATCGACAGGAGGAAAAGCTCCTCGCAAACAATTGGCAACCAAGGCTGCACGAAAAAGTGCCCCGGCAACTGGAGGTGTAAAGAAGCCACACAGATACAGGCCCGGCACAGTTGCTCTGAGAGAAATTCGTAGATACCAGAAGTCGACCGAGTTGTTGATCAGGAAGCTGCCCTTCCAAAGGCTCGTCCGAGAAATAGCCCAAGACTTCAAGACAGACTTGCGCTTTCAGAGCTCGGCAGTGATGGCCCTCCAAGAGGCATCAGAAGCTTACCTAGTTGGACTGTTTGAAGACACCAACTTGTGCGCCATTCATGCCAAACGTGTTACCATTATGCCAAAGGACATACAACTGGCCAGAAGGATTCGAGGGGAGAGAGCTTAATTCAACAAGCAAATTTCATCTTTGTCGATGAATTCTTTGAAAAAAACGGTTTTTTTAAAAACCACCACGAACACCAGAGATTATATTTCTCCAGCCAGAATACACACGACATGGTCGACTCAAATCAGTTTACTCTTGTTCATATGTTTCATATATATGTTCATGTGTATACACAAAACCTTTAGATATGTACAATTTGAAAACGTGAAGAAATAAATTTAAAGCAAGCATTATCTGAATGAAGGGAATTCTTAAAGAGGGAGGTTTTTAACAAGCAAACTACTTGGGCTGGGACTTCCTCCATATCTATGAATTGTCAACTTTGCTTAGAAGGCTGATTTATAGAGCATTAAATTTTTTCCTTCCCTGTTTATAAGTCATTCCAAATTTCAGCACCAAGGAAACTAAGATATCCAAAACTGCATGTTTACTTATATCTCTACTTACTTACAAGTAGATCTTGCTCAACAGTGATTAAAGTCTTCAGTCCAAAGTATAACTTTACTACCAAGTTCTTTCTTGCTATCCATTCACAATTGCACAGCCAAGAAAGAATGGAGTGAATAACTCCTCACAAAATCACCTGTAATGTAAATCATTACATACTGTGTACAATGGGATAATAAAAAATTACTTACCACATTTTCATACTGCTAGACTAACATTCAAGTAAATGTAAAATGCAAATTTTTTCTCATGATCAACACTTTAGGCAAACAAGACAAATTAGCATGAAGGCTAAAATTGCACTCAAAACAATAATGCATGTATACATTATTGGTGCAAAAAGTTTTCAGATTCTGCTAACCCCATGTTAAGATTGATTGAAAATGTTGGGGTCATAGTAAATAAACAATATATAATATATATTCCCTATGCAGTTAAATCATAGCCAACCTCTCATAGCCAATCATAGACGACTAGACTTAATGCTTGTATTCAAATGATAAACTCTGATTGTGTAAATAGATTGTAAAAAAGATTCTTCAAAGAGCAACTTCACAACCTACCAAAAATTGGCTTCATGAGAATAGACTAAATTTTTTACATGCTTATCATTAAGGTCATTGCCCAACAAGATCCCCTCCTGTCAATCCAGTCTTAATATTTATAGTTTGAATTCAAAAGTGCAATTTCTATCACAATACCAAATGCTTTAGACTGTGTGGGACAAATACAAGTGCTCTTGCAGTTTTTGTTCTCAACATAATTTACTGACTTTTTAAACGATGAATCTTATTACCTATCTTGTAAGGGTTATTCAAGCTTAAGCATCACTACACAAGGGATATGTAGCTATGTGTTGTCCAAAGTTGTCTCTTGCTGTTTATTAATCTCAAAACCCATCAAAGGCAGCCCACCCCTACTGCCAAACCAGTTTTGAGGTAAAGTGGGAATGCACATTGGCAAATGAAATGCTACTTCAATTTGCATAACTGACAGCTCCTAATAATATAACCAAAAATATATCATTAACTCTATCAATGCATTTTTTGCTTGTTTTCAAGAGAGTGTGCATTTGCAATTGTGTAGTCAAAATAATTTAATGAGTGCTTGGCATTACCTGAAATTGGCTGAAATGATGCTGAATCCTCCTATCTATATCATAAATATAGAAGCTTGAAATGTAACCATAAAACTGTTAAGCTTGCTCTTTCATTTCTATCAAACTAATAGCAATATTATGCTTGCTTTAACAGCCAACATAGAACTTCAGAATTATTTCATGCCATTTTCCTAACAAGGTTTTACTATTATTGTGCCAATCATTACAAGAACATCACAATCATTACAGGAAAGAACATCACAAAAAACAAAGTGGCAGACAAGGTTGAGTTGACTGTCACTGGCTTGGTGGGCCACCAGCTTTGAAAACTCTACATGTCATTTTTATGATATAAATGCAGCCGAAAGGGCTAATCCAGAACCGATGACCGACGATTTGGTAGCTTTTAAAAAAGCTGTTTGTTTATATGGTAAGTGGCAACATGACTTCGTTTTTCAACTCCTACTTCTTCGACTTTCCAGTCTTGGATTTCTTCCCAGCCGGTGATTTTGCTGTCTTTTTGCTGGCACTGGCAGCCTTTTTGTGTTTGCTCTTAACAGCAGCCGATGCCTTCTTACCAGCAGCCACTTTAGGCTTCTTTGCCACTTTGGCCTTGGGCTTCTTTGGTGACTTGTTGGCTCCACTGGCTTTCTTTGGTGTCGAGGCCTTCTTCTTTGCAGGGCTTTTCTTGGCTGAAGAGGCAGTCTTTTTGGCAGCAACCTTCTTCGCTGCTGCTGGCTTTTTCGCAACCTTTTTTGCAGCTACTGGCTTTTTCACTGCTGCCGGCTTCTTGGCGGCGGCAGGCAGCTTGAACGATCCTGAAGCCCCTACCCCTTTCGTTTGGATGAGAGAACCAGAGGCGACCAGTTTTTTCAAAGAGGCCTTAAGGTTTCTCTTCAGAGCACTCTCATCACCAAGACCTTTGTAATTAGACTGCAAATACTTGGCAATTTTCTGTCGCGATGACCCATTTCGCTCCTTCAAATTTCTGATTGCTTCCGCGATCATGTCCTTGTACGCAGGATGTGCAGCAGGCTTCTTTGGCGCCGCTGTCTTCTTCGCTTTCTTTGTGATCTTGCAGTTTTTGTTCTCAACATAATTTACTGACTTTTTAAACGATGAATCTTATTACCTATCTTGTAAGGGTTATTCAAGCTTAAGCATCACTACACAAGGGTTATGTATCTATGTGTTGTCCAAAGTTGTCTCTTGCTGTTTATTAATCTCAAAACCCATCAAAGGCAGCCCACCCCTATAGACAGGACATATAGCCTGACAATCTGACATTCAAGCTAATGTTTACTTTCTCAACGGATTCTTGTAGTAGGGAGTCCAGGCTTTGATAATCTGTCAGGTGACTTTTTTGAAAATGTCTGGATTTCACGGGACTGATGACGTCATTTAAGGGTAAAAAATCAGACAAAATCATCGCTAGCTCTTTACTGGAGTGTTATTTTTTCACGCAAATTACACACATTGACTTGTCTCGTTGCAAGCTTTCAATCGATGTATATTTAAGCATTATTTGCTGCCATCAGTATTTTTATTATGACGTCATCAAAAAATTTACATGACGTCATCAAAGATCTTACTGCCATAGAATGATGCATTGGCATAACTTTTTTTTATTGTGGCGCTGGATATCAGCAAAAGAATTTCTTCCATAATTTTTTCATCCAAATAATTTGTAATTTGATAATTTAAATTAAATTTTTGCGCACCGCAATAGCCAAGGAAGTTCGAATAAGGTAGTCACTACCTGACGAGTGGATCATTTCTTCCTCGGAAGGCATTATTGTCTGGTTCAGAGTCACGATCCAACTCTGAACCGGACAATAAGTTCTCTGCATCTGCATTTGGCTTTTGCACTGAGTTGGAAGAATGTCTTCGCACTATTATAGGCTGTCCAAGATGTCTTCACACTATAGGTCTTTAGCGCTGGGTATGAAGGTGCATGATTTTCTTCATGGGTAAATTCATCTTCTAAGTCATTTGCATATCCTTGTGCTGCAAAGGAAGCTTTCTTTTCACAACTTGGATGTCTTTTTGACTTCTTTTAAGGTGGGGAAGCTGTTTTCTTGTGGACCATTTATACTTTAAACGATCAAGTATGTCGTCCAAATTTTAACTGCAGGCTTTTGGCTTTTGGAACATGCCTTGTAGTAATTGCATCCAAACACTGTAGCCAAAATAACCTTGTTAAGTTGACACAATTTAATTCGTCTCTGATTGAATGATTGTGGAACTGCTGCAGATGATTCTGTTTTCAGAATTGATAAATACGATTCCTTGACTCTAAGCGGCTTTAATGTAGTGTTCCACTATGTTCTACAGTTTCGCGAATGTCTTTACATCTGCGATAACTCTTTCTGAGAGTCTCAGCCCATAATTCCATGGATCTGTGGAAGAACACAGCAAATTTTTGAACCAAACGTTTGAACGATGCCTCAAATCTCGACGGTTTGTTTGTTGTTTATGCCATAAACCACTCATTTGTGGGTTTGCACTTCTGCATTGCATGAACAAGCAGCACAAATACATCAGTATCCTTTGCAACAAGAACTATTTTGCATCTTGCGAGTTAGCATGCAAAATCATTCTGGTTTCAGCCTTTTTATGGTTACATCTTGGAAGGACTTCTATTTGCTTTTTGAAGTCTCCCATGTTTCTTCTCCGTAAGTTATAACCAATGGAATTGTCTGGAACCCCCTTGAGCCTCAGCGCTTCGAAATAATTTTGGAGTAAGTTTTATTAGATTCTCTTTGTTTGCATCATTGTAAAAAACTCTTTTTATCTTGGAGTATCTTTTGCTTTAAACCTTTTTTACGCACTTGCCTTGATGACTCACCTCTACTTTGTTGTGCGCACAAAAATCCAAGAAAACATCGAAAGCAGTCTCAATAATGAACGAAGACCACCAAGGTTTCGAGACTGGCAAGGCTGTCTTTATCGAAAAGGCATTTGCACATCTCATCAAAACCATAGCTCTAGTCTTGCAACTCCTGACGGTGTACTGTGACGAGGAAATGAAGTTGTTCCTCTTAATTTCATGTTCAAGGAGTCAAATCCATATGTAAATCTACCACCAGAAAACGCCAGATTGTATTGATGAGATGGTCATATTTCGCAGCGGAATATAGTCTTATTGAAAAAAGTCATGTACCTTAAGCCCAGCGCGAGGGCATCTTGGATAGCCTATAGTTCCAAGACATTCTCGCGACTTAGTGCAACAGTCAAATGCAGATGCAAAGAACTTATTGTCCGGTTCAGAGTGGGAGCAAGACTTTGCAACTACGAAGGAAGAAGTGACTGCATCGACAGATAGCACTACCTTATTCGAACTTTGGCTACTGCAGTTCGCACAAACGTAATTTAAATGATCTAAATACTAATTATTTGATTGAAAAAATATGGAGGAAATGGTTTTGCTGACATCCAGCCTCATATTAATACAAAGTTTGGCCAACTTATCATTTAATGACAATAAAATCTTTGATGACGTCATGCACAATTTTTGATGACGTCATAATGAAATACTGATGGCGGCAAATCATTCTTAAATATACATTCATTAAAAGCTTGCAACGAGATGAGTCAAAATATGTAATTTGCGTCAAAAAATAACACTCCAGTAAAGAGTTAGCGATGATTTTGTCTGATTTTTTACCGTTAAATGATGCCATCAGTCACGTGACACCCAGGCATTTTCACAAAAGTCACCTGGCAGATTATGAAAGCCTAGACTCCCTACTACAAGAATCCGTTGTGAAAGCAAACATTAGCTTGAATGTCAGATTGTCAGGCTATATGTCCTGTCTACTACTGTCAAACCAGTTTTGAGGTATAGTGGGAATGCACATTGGCAAATGAAATGCTACTTCAATTTGCATAACTGACAGCTCCTAATAATACAACCAAAAATATATCATTAACTCTATCAATGCATTTTTTGCTTATTTTCAAGAGGGTGTGCATTTGCAATTGTGTAGTCAAAGTAATTTAATGAGTGCTTGGCATTACCTGAAATTAGCTGAAATTGGCTGAAATGATGCTGAATCCTCCTATCTATTTCTGAAGCCCCTACCCCTTTCGTTTGGATGAGAGAACCAGAGGCGACCAGTTTTTTCAAAGAGGCCTTAAGGTTTCTCTTCAGAGCACTCTCATCACCAAGACCTTTGTAATTAGACTGCAAATACTTGGCAATTTTCTGTCGCGATGACCCATTTCGCTCCTTCAAATTTCTGATTGCTTCCGCGATCATGTCCTTGTACGCAGGATGTGCAGCAGGCTTCTTTGGCGCCGCTGCCTTCTTCGCTTTCTTTGGTGATGTAGCAGACGAATCCATGTTACTTCTTCCCAGCTACTACTTCAATCAAAATGGTACCCAACTTTCACGAGAGTTTCCTCACTCCACTGCAGATAACAAATCAAAACAACCCACCTTCGTTCGATGGAATATTTAAACCTCTTGCGATTAGGCGCCAAAACCCACGTGACCTTTAAAAGTTTAGGCCATCATGGCAGTCATTTTTGTGCTTCTTGCTAAAATTAATTGGCCCATATAGCCTTAGCCGTGGCAAATACAATCTTGAAAGCTTTCAAGTCAGCAATATCATGTTATATAGTTGCATTAATTGCTTTTGCAATGGGACTTTGGTGATTATTGAAGCAAAATATTCAATTTCAAGTGGTATTGCTCAACCTGCCTTCAAAGGTTGTTTGGTTATTTGCTTTTGCAGTCGTCACACCACCTGTTCTTAACTATGAAAAGGCAACTTTGAAACGAACATGCATTGATGGAATCAGAAAAATGTAGTAGCCTTTCTTGATGACCACAAAAAACGCATAATTTGGGCCAAATTTGATTTTTAAGAAACACAGTACAATTTTACCAGCAAACTGTTTCGAATACTAACTTTTTTACCCTTCGGTCTAAAACATTGGCTTTACATTTGATTACATAATCTATCTGGCAATTCATTAAAAATCTTACTGCAATGGCTACTCTTGTGTCATCGATAACCGGCGGGGGCTCTCAATAAAGGTAGAGTCGAAAAGCTATCCCCCCCTCCCAATAAGCCATGTGACATACGTCGATTCGCTGTCTCATGTTCGCTTATTGTTCGCGGTCGATAGCGGGGGTGTTGATTGGTAGATCTCGAGTAAATGCCGTTTACAAATTTCCCACTTTGGCGGGCAAGCAGACAGTTGCGAACAAATTTGTTCATCTTACAGCAAGGGACCATTTCATATTTTAAATTTGAGAACTGCCAGTGTAGAAACATGTCTGGACGCGGAAAAGGAGGAAAAGCTAAGGCCAAGGCAAGGTCGAGGACATCCAGAGCTGGTCTTCAGTTCCCAGTCGGACGTATCCACAGATTGTTGAGAAAGGGAAACTATGCTGAACGAGTTGGATCGGGGGCTCCCGTCTATCTTGCAGCCGTACTCGAGTATCTTTCGGCAGAAATCTTGGAGTTGGCTGGCAATGCCGCCAGGGACAACAAAAAGTCAAGAATCATCCCTCGACACTTGCAGCTTGCAATTAGAAACGACGAGGAGCTGAACAAATTGCTGAGTGGAGTGACCATTGCTCAAGGTGGTGTCCTGCCAAACATTCAGGCAGTACTCTTACCAAAGAAGACCGAGCAGAAAGCTCCAAAATCATAAAGCTTCGACTCACTTGTTGGCCCGGCCCACTTGTTCATAAAAAACGGTTTTTTTAAAAACCACCACGAAAACTGATTTGGTGTACCTGCTTGTCACACGCACGATAGGCACATTCTGTGTAGAGGCTATCGATGTACACATATCTATCTAATTACATTTTGTGAAAAAGGCAATCGATTTACACACATCTAATAGCTTATTAGGATTGTAGGCTATATTCGATTGGGAGTAGGTAGTGTTTGGCTGACATTCGATGTTTTCATGTTGCTTCTCGAGGGCTGTGCACCATTTAGACTAACATTCATAGCCTGAAATAATGATATGCAGCCTAATAAAAAAATGCATAAAGATAATGAGGTACAGCATACAACAGCAAATAGCTAACTATGGTTTAAAAAAGGTTTAAAATAAAATAACCATGGTTATTTCAAGTTGGTTATTAGGAGGTCTTTCATTATCTTTATACTTTCCCGTGTGCAAGTGCTATTTGTTTATCCTAGGGAGGCTATATAGTTTCAGCTTCGTTTTTCAAAAGCCTCTCTGGTAGGAATTATAATATCTTTTATTCAGTCTTCTAAACAAAGTTGACATTTCGAATTCTTGCTGTCTGCCTACGAAATAACTTACCATTCTTTGTGTTCAAAAAATTGGCATGTACTTCTTCGACCGGGACATATAGATAGATATTAATTGTATGTTCTTTCATGCATGGTATAAAAGGGTCTTGATTTCAAAACGGTTGAGTTATAATGAGCGAAGTAAAATTTTCAATTAATCTATTGTGTTAATCGTGTGTTGTCACAAGGTTTAAAACATTGGGTAACATTGGCATTTTTAGTAGCTTTTAAAAAAGCTGTTTGTTTTGTTGAAGAAGGCGAGCCACTCCAGTCGTTCGTCTAGTAAACAAGACGACGCAACTTAACCGCCAAATCCGTACAATGTTCGGCCTTGTCTTTTCAAAGCGTAGACGACATCCATGGCGGTGACAGTCTTTCGCTTGGCATGTTCTGTGTATGTGACTGCATCACGAATGACGTTCTCGAGGAAAACCTTGAGAACACCTCGTGTCTCTTCGTAAATGAGACCAGAGATTCTCTTTACTCCGCCACGACGAGCCAATCGGCGAATGGCTGGCTTGGTGATGCCTTGGATGTTGTCACGAAGAATCTTTCGATGACGCTTGGCACCTCCTTTGCCAAGACCCTTTCCTCCTTTTCCTCTTCCAGACATGATTGATGAAAGTTTTGCAATGTAAGTCCAAACGACAATACGCTAAACAAGTGAACTGCGTAAATTGCTGAAGCTGCTGCCAACTGCAGGGTTTAGATTCAGTAGAAAAAGCGAACGTATTAGGAGCACTTTCTTTATCTTGCCTTGTTGGTTGCTTTGTTGGCGCCTTTTATAACTCTACTGAAGCAAAGTGTACGAAAGTTCTACCGACGCTTTGTTCTACTATCCATTTTCTGATGACGTTTTATGCTTACGTTTTTTTTAAAAAGAATATCAGACGAGATACTTGAGAATGTTTAAAATGTTTGCTCTTTCCAAAGCCATTTTTGAATTTTGTTTCACAAAAAGATTGTTCGCAAACATCATTTACGTAAAAAGTTGCTATTGTTGCCAATAACCAAGACAAACAATTCTCAAAATTAAGAGAGAGTAATTTAAAATTGTTGAATCCTCTAAAAATGTCGCGATTTCTGTTTCCCCCAACTTTTAATCAGATCGTAAAAACAAGATTACCTTCAGATCATAAGTTCAGAACAAGACTACTGGCAGCTCGAAAGTTTAGGGAACAAGCAGCCAATGGGCTTCTTGTTTTTGTCATCTGGCTTCTGTTCTCCCGGCATGTCACGTGGCTTGCTGAATGATTTCAAATTGAAGTCGAATGGCGCCATTTTGCAGATTGATATCTGTTGTGCCTACCGCTCAGTCACCACGCAAATTTCTTCGTTGAGGTATCAAAATGGCTCGTACAAAGCAGACTGCAAGGAAATCGACAGGAGGAAAAGCTCCTCGCAAACAATTGGCAACCAAGGCTGCACGAAAAAGTGCCCCGGCAACTGGAGGTGTAAAGAAGCCACACAGATACAGGCCCGGCACAGTAGCCCTGAGAGAAATTCGTAGATACCAGAAGTCGACCGAGTTGTTGATCAGGAAGCTGCCCTTCCAAAGGCTTGTCCGAGAAATTGCCCAAGACTTCAAGACAGACCTGCGCTTTCAGAGCTCGGCAGTGATGGCCCTCCAAGAGGCATCAGAAGCTTACCTAGTTGGACTGTTTGAAGACACCAACTTGTGCGCCATTCATGCCAAACGTGTTACCATTATGCCAAAGGACATACAACTGGCCAGAAGGATTCGAGGGGAGAGAGCTTAATTCAACAAGCAAATTTCATTTTTTGTCGATGAGTTCTTTGAAAAAACGGTTTTTTTAAAAACCACCACGAACACCAGCGATTATATTTCTCCAGCCAGAATACACACGACATGGTCGACTCAAATCAGTTTACTTTTGTTCATATGTTTCATATATATGTTCATGTGTATACACAAAACCTTTAGATATGTACAATTTGAAAACGTGAAGAAATAAATTTAAAGCAAGCATTATCTGAATGAAGGGAATTCTTAAAGAGGGAGGTTTTTAACAAGCAAACTACTTGGGCTGGGACTTCCTCCATATCTATGGATTGTCAACTTTGCTTAGAAGGCTGATTTATAGAGCATTAAATGTTTTCCTTCCCTGTTTATAAGTCATTCCAAATTTCAGCACCAAGGAAACTAAGATATCCAAAACTGCATGTTTACTTATATCTCTACTTACTTACAGGTAGATCTTGCTCAACAGTGATTCAAGTCTTCAGTCCAAAGTATAACTTTACTACCAAGTTCTTTCTTGCTATCCATTCACAATTGCACAGCCAAGAGAGAATGGAGGGAATAACTCCTCACAAAATCACCTGTAATGTAAATCATTGCATACTGTGTACAATGGGATAATAAAAAATTACTTACCACATTTTCATACTGCTAGACTAACATTCAAGTAAATGTAAAATGCAAATTTTTTCTCATGATCGACACTTTAGGCAAACAAGACAAATTAGCATGAAGACTAAAATTGCACTCAAAACAATAATGCATGTATACATTATTGGTGCAAAAAGTTTTCAGATTCTGCTAACCCCATGTTAAGATTGATTGAAAATGTTGGGGTCATAGTAAATAAACAATATATAATATATATTCCCTATGCAGTTAAATCATAGCCAACCTCTCATAGCCAATCATAGCCGACAAAACTTAATGCTTGTATTCACATGATAAACTCTGATTGTGTAAATAGATTGTAAAGAAAGATTCTTCAAAGAGCAACTTCACAACCTACCAAAAATTGGCTTCATGAGAATGGACTAAATTTTTTACATGCTTATCATTAAGGTCATTGCCCAACAAGATCCCCTCCTGTCAATCCAGTCTTGATATTTATAGTTTGAATTCAAAAGTGCAATTTCTATCACAATACCAAATGCTTTAGACTGTGTGGGACAAATACAAGTGCTCTTGCAGTTTTTGTTCTCAACATAATTTACTGACTTTTTAAACGATGAATCTTATTACCTATCTTGTAAGGGTTATTCAAGCTTAAGCATCACTACACAAGGGTTATGTATCTATGTGTTGTCCAAAGTTGTCTCTTGCTGTTTATTAATCTCAAAACCCATCAAAGGCAGCCCAACCCTACTGTCAAACCAGTTTTGAGGTATAGTGGGAATGCACATTGGCAAATGAAATGCTACTTCAATTTGCATAACTGACAGCTCCTAATAATACAACCAAAAATATATCATTAACTCTATCAATGCATTTTTTGCTTATTTTCAAGAGAGTGTGCATTTGCAATTGTGTAGTCAAAATAATTTAATGAGTGCTTGGCATTACCTGAAATTAGCTGAAATTGGCTGAAATGATGCTGAATCCTCCTATCTATATCATAAATATAGAAGCTTGAAATGTAACCATAAAACTGTTAAGCTTGCTCTTTCATTTCTATCAAACTAATAGCAATATTATGCTTGCTTTAACAGCCAACATAGAACTTCAGAATTATTTCATGCCATTTTCCTAACAAGGTTTTATTATTATTGTGCCAATCATTACAAGAACATCACAATCATTACAGGAAAGAACATCACAAAAAACAAAGTGGCAGACAAGGTTGAGTTGACTGTCACTGGCTTGGTGGGCCACCAGCTTTGAAAACTCTACATGTCATTTTTATGATATCAATGCAGCCGAAAGGGCTAATCCAGAACCGATGACCGACGATTTGGTAGCTTTTAAAAAAGCTGTTTGTTTATATGGTAAGTGGCAACATGACTTCGTTTTTCAACTCCTACTTCTTCGACTTTCCAGTCTTGGATTTCTTCCCAGCCGGTGATTTTGCTGTCTTCTTGCTGGCACTGGCAGCCTTTTTGGGTTTGCTCTTAACAGCAGCCGATGCCTTCTTACCAGCAGCCACTTTATGCTTCTTTGCCACTTTGGCCTTGGGCTTCTTTGGTGACTTGTTGGCTCCACCGGCTTTCTTTGGTGTCGAGGCCTTCTTCTTTGCAGGGCTTTTCTTGGCTGAAGAGGCAGTCTTTTCGGCAGCAACCTTCTTCGCTGCTGCTGGCTTTTTCGCAACCTTTTTTGCAGCTACTGGCTTTTTCACTGCTGCAGGCTTCTTGGCGGCGGCAGGCAGCTTGAACGATCCTGAAGCCCCTACCCCTTTCGTTTGGATGAGAGAACCAGAGGCGACCAGTTTTTTCAAAGAGGCTTTAAGGTTTCTCTTCAGAGCACTCTCATCACCAAGACCTTTGTAATTAGACTGCAAATACTTGGCAATTTTCTGTCGCGATGACCCATTTCGCTCCTTCAAATTTCTGATTGCTTCCGCGATCATGTCCTTGTACGCAGGGTGTGCAGCAGGCTTCTTTGGCGCCGCTGCCTTCTTCGCTTTCTTTGGTGATGTAGCAGACGAATCCATGTTACTTGCGAGCTACTACTTCCATCCAAATGGTATCCAACTTTCACGAGAGTTTCCTCACTCCACTGCAGATAACAAATCAAAACAGTTCGTTCGATGGAATATTTAAACCTCTTGCGATTAGGCGCCAAAACCCACGTGACCTTTAAAAGTTTAGGCCATCATGGCAGTCATTTTTGTGCTTCTTGCTAAAACTAATTGGCCCATATAGCCTTAGCCGTGGAAAATACAATCTTGAAAGCTTTCAAGTCAGCAATATCATGTTATATAGTTGCATTAATTGCTTTTGCAATGGGACTTTGGTGAATATTGAAGCAAAATATTCAATTTCAAGTGGTATTGCTCAACCTGCCTTCAAACGTTGTTTGGTTATTTGCTTTTGCAGTCGTCACACCACCTGTTCTTAACCATGAAAAGGCAAGTTTAAAATGTACATGCATTGATGGAATGAGAAAAATGTAGTAGCCTTTCTTGATGACCACAAAAAACGCATAATTTGGGCCAAATTTGATTTTTAAGAAACACAGTACAATTTTACCAGCAAACTGTTTCGAATACTAACTTTTTTACCCTTCGGTCTAAAACATTGGCTTTACATTTGATTACATAATCTATCTGGCAATTTATTAAAAAACTTACTGCAATAAAAAACTACTCTTGTTTCATCAATAAGCGGTGGAGGCCCTCAATAAAGGTAGAGTCGAAAACCTAACCCCCATAAGCAGCAGTTCTTGGGCGGGGTTAGGGGTTGACAAAACGAAAGGAAGTTTAGAAATATTTTAAAAGAAAAACAAACCTGTTTCAAGTTTAAGGCAAGAAAACTTTTTTAAAAAAAGCACACTATCACAGAATGACAGAAGCAATCATTGTCAAAATTGAATGTGAGCACATATAAATGGTAAAAGAAAGCACCAATTGGAATGAAAAGGTCTGGAATGAACAGGTTAGTGGAAATCTTTCCAAATCTCAGTAACTGACGGGTTTGGAAAAGAGGGGTGAGTGAAAAAGTTGCCCTGATTCTAATTAAGGGGGAATGATTAACAACCCCTTTCAATTGGAAACTGAATAAATATGAGCGAGGCGCTGGTTTTTTAAAGCTTTTGCTCAATATAGAGCCAAAATTATTTTTAACAGAACAATATTTACGGCACACAAAGAAAGTACTAAGTTCCAGCCATAACGCCCTCCTCTGTCCTCCCCTCTCGTGAAAAATAAATAGGCCCCACATCGTGTGAGTTAGTGGGTATAGCAACGAGATTGGTCAATTTGGTAGCTTTTAAAAAAGCTGTTTTGGATTGTAGACGACGAGAAAAACTCGTTCGTGTAAAACGACAAGTTTACTTGCTGCTTGTGTACTTGGTGACGGCCTTGGTGCCCTCACTGACAGCATGCTTGGCAAGTTCACCGGGAAGGAGAAGCCTGACGGCAGTCTGGATTTCCCTCGAAGTGATCGTTGCCTTCTTGTTGTAGTGGGCGAGACGCGAAGCTTCTTGAGCAATCCTTTCGAAGATGTCGTTGACAAAGGAGTTCATGATGCTCATGGCCTTGCTTGAAACGCCGGTATCGGGATGGACTTGCTTAAGTACCTTGTAGATGTAAATCGAGTAGCTCTCCTTGCGCTTTTTCGACCTCTTCTTATCTCCAGAGGCAGCCTTGCCTCCTTTCTTGCCAACTCCTGCTTTCTTCTCCCCCTTCTTGGCAACCTTTGGGGCCTGTTTTCCTCCTTTTGCTGGGGCGTCAGACATCTTGAAATGAAGAAAATTGAATTTTGACTTGCGAGAACTTTCGATAGACAAAGCAACAGTGATCTGGTCTTTTGGCGCCAATGCAAGCTTTTAGTATATTTGTTGGCAGCTGAGTGATTAGCTCGAAGGCCATGTGACACACGTCGATTCGCTGTCTCGTGTTCGCTTATTGTTTGCGGTCGATAGCGGGGGTGTTGATTGGTAGATCTCGAGTAAGTGCCCTTTACAAATCGACCACTTTGGCGGGCAATCAGGCAGTTGCGAACAAATTCGTTTATCTTACAGCAAGGGACCATTTTGTTTTTCAATTTGAAACTGCCAGTGTAGAAACATGTCTGGACGCGGAAAAGGAGGAAAAGCTAAGGCCAAGGCAAGGTCTAGGACATCCAGAGCTGGTCTTCAGTTCCCAGTCGGACGTATCCACAGATTGTTGAGAAAGGGAAACTATGCTGAACGAGTTGGATCGGGGGCTCCCGTCTATCTTGCAGCCGTACTCGAGTATCTTTCGGCAGAAATCTTGGAGTTGGCTGGCAATGCCGCCAGGGACAACAAGAAGTCAAGAATCATCCCTCGACACTTGCAGCTTGCAATTAGAAACGACGAGGAGCTGAACAAATTGCTGAGTGGAGTGACCATTGCACAAGGTGGTGTCCTGCCAAACATTCAGGCAGTACTCTTACCAAAGAAGACCGAGCAGAAAGCTCCAAAATCATAAAGCTTGGACTCACTTGTTGGCCCGGCCCACTTGTTCATAAAAAACGGTTTTTTTAAAAACCACCACGAAAACTGATTTGGTGTACCTGCTTGTCACACGCACGATAGGCACATTCTGTGTAGAGGCTATCGATGTACACATATCTATCTAATTACATTTTGTGTAAAATGGCAATCGATTTACACACATCTAATAGCTTATTAGGATTGTAGGCTACATTCGATTGGGAGTAGCTAGTGTTTGGCTGACATTCGATGTTTTCATGTTGCTTCTCGAGGGCTGTGCACCATTGAGACTACTTTCATAGCCTGAAATAATGATATGCGGCCTAATAAGGAATACATGCATCAAGAGAATGAGAAACAACATTCAACAGCAAATAACTAACTTTGCTTTAAAATATGTTTAAAATAAAATAACTATGGTTTACTATTTGGCTATTTCATTTGGTTGGTGATCAGATGGTCTTTCTTTTTCTTTATACTTTCCCGTGTGCAAGTGCTGTTTGTTTATCCTAGGAAAGTAAGTAAAGCTATATAGTTTCAGTTTCGTTTTGAAAAAGCATCTCTGGTAGGAATTACAATATCTTTATAACGCCTTTGTATTCTTATGCTGTCTTTCATTCAGTCTTCTCAACAAAGTTGACATTTCGAATTATTGCTGTCTGCCTACGAATTAACTTACCATTCTTCGTGTTCAAAAAATTGGCATGTACTACTTCAACCGGGATATATAGATAATAATTATATAGATAATAATTGTATGTTCTTTCGTTAATGGTATCAAAGAGTCTTGATTTCAAAACGGTTGAGTTATAATGAGCGAAGTAAAATTTTCAATTAATCTATTGTGTTAATCGTGTGTTGTCACAAAGTGTAAAACATTGGGATACATTGGCATTTTTAGTAGCTTTTAAAAAAGCTGTTTGATTTGTTGAAGAAGGCGAGCCACTCCAGTCGTTCGTCCAGTAAACAGGACGACGCAACTTAACCGCCAAATCCATACAATGTTCGGCCTTGTCTCTTCAAAGCGTAGACGACATCCATGGCGGTGACAGTCTTTCGCTTGGCATGTTCTGTGTACGTGACTGCATCACGAATGACGTTCTCGAGGAAAACCTTGAGAACACCTCGTGTCTCTTCGTAAATGAGACCAGAGATTCTCTTTACTCCTCCACGACGAGCCAATCGGCGAATGGCTGGCTTGGTGATGCCTTGGATGTTGTCACGAAGAATCTTTCGATGACGCTTGGCACCTCCTTTGCCAAGACCCTTTCCTCCTTTTCCTCTTCCAGACATGATTGATGAAAGTTTTGCAATGTAAGTCCAAACGACAATACGCTAAAAAAGTGAACTGTGCAAATTGCTAAACTGCTGCAAACTGCAGGGTTTAGATTCAGTAGAAAAAGCGAACGTATTAGGAGCACTTTCTTTATCTTGCCTTGTTGGTTGCTTTGTTGGCGCCTTTTATAACTCTACTGAAGCAAAGTGTACGAAAGTTCTACCGACGCTTTGTTCTACTATCCATTTTCTGATGACGTTTTATGCTTACGTTTTTTTTGAAAAGAATATCAGACGAAATACTTGAGAATGTTTAAAATCTTTGCTCTTTCCAAAGCCACTTTTGAATTTTGTTTCACAAAAAGATTGTTCGCAAACATCATTTACGTAAAAAGTTGCTATTGTTGCCAATAACCAAGACAAACAATTCTCAAAATTAAGAGAGAGTAATTTAAAATTGTTGAATCCTCTAAAAATGTCGCGATTTCTGTTTCCCCCAACTTTTAATCAGATCGTAAAAACAAGATTACCTTCAGATCGTAAGTTCAGAACAAGACTACTGGCAGCTCGAAAGTTTAGGGAACAATCAGCCAATGGGCTTCTTGATTTTGTCATCTGGCTTCTGTTCTCCCGGCATGTCACATGGCTTGCTGAATGATTTCAAATTGAAGTCGAATGGCGCCATTTTGCAGATTGATATCAGTTGTGCCTACCGCTCAGTCACCACGTAAATTTCTTCGTTGAGGTATTAAAATGGCTCGTACAAAGCAGACTGCAAGAAAATCGACTGGAGGAAAAGCTCCTCGCAAACAATTGGCAACCAAGGCTGCACGAAAGAGTGCCCCAGCAACTGGAGGAGTAAAGAAACCTCACAGATATAGGCCCGGCACAGTTGCTCTGAGAGAGATTCGTAGATACCAGAAGTCGACCGAGTTGTTGATCAGGAAACTGCCCTTCCAAAGGCTCGTCCGAGAAATAGCCCAAGACTTCAAGACAGACTTGCGCTTTCAGAGCTCGGCAGTGATGGCCCTCCAAGAGGCATCAGAAGCTTACCTAGTTGGACTGTTTGAAGACACCAACTTGTGCGCCATTCATGCCAAACGTGTTACCATTATGCCAAAGGACATACAACTGGCCAGGAGGATTCGAGGGGAGAGAGCTTAATTCAACAAGCAAATTTCATCTTTGTCGATGAATTCTTTGAAAAAACGGTTTTTTTAAAAACCACCACGAACACCAGAGATTATATTTCTCCAGCCAGAATACACACGACATGGTCGACTCAAATCAGTTTACTTTTGTTCATATGTTTCATATATATGTTCATGTGTATACACAAAACCTTTAGATATGTACAATTTGAAAACGTGAAGAAATAAATTTAAAGCAAGCATTATCTGAATGAAGGGAATTCTTAAAGAGGGAGGTTTTTAACAAGCAAACTACTTGGGCTGGGACTTCCTCCATATCTATGAATTGTCAACTTTCCTTAGAAGGCTGATTTATAGAGCATTAAGTTTTTTCCTTCCCTGTTTATAAGTCATTCCAAATTTCAGCACCAAGGAAACTAAGATATCCAAAACTGCATGTTTACTTATATCTCTACTTACTTACAAGTTGATCTTGCTCAACAGTGATTCAAGTCTTCAGTCCAAAGTATAACTTTACTACCAAGTTCTTACTTGCTATCCATTCACAATTGCACAGCCAAGAGAGAATGGAGGGAATAACTCCTCACAAAATCACCTGTAATGTAAATCATTGCATACTGTGTACAATGGGATAATAAAAAATTACTTACCACATTTTCATACTGCTAGACTAACATTCAAGTAAATGTGAAATGCAAAATTTTTCTCATGATCAACAATTTAGGCAATCAAGACAAATTAGTATGAAGGCTTAAAACTGCAATCAAAACAATAATGCGTGTATACATTATTGGTATTATTGGTGCAAAAAGTTTTCAGATTCTGCTAACCCCATGTTAAGATTGATTGAAAATGTTGGGGTCATAGTAAATAAACAATATATATATATATATTCCCTATGCAGATAAATCATAGCCAACCAAAAGATTTAAGCATAAAAAGTAGACTAGACTTATTGCTTGTATTCACATGATAAACTCTGATTGTGTAAATAGATTGTAAAAAAAAGATTCTTCAAAGAGCAACCTCACAACCTACCAAAAATTGGCTTCATGAGAATAGACTAAATTTTTTACATGCTTATCATTAAGGTCATTGCCCAACAAGATCCCCTCCTGTCAATCCAGTCTTGATATTTATAGTTTGAATTCAAAAGTGCAATTTCTATCACAATACCAAATGCTTTAGACTGTGTGGGACAAATACAAGTGCTCTTGCAGTTGTTGTTCTCAACATAATTTACTGACTTTTTAAACGATGAATCTTATTACCTATCTTGTAAAGGTTATTCAAGCTTAAGCATCACTACACAAGGGTTATGTATCTATGTGTTGTCCAAAGCTTTCTCTTGCTGTTTATTAATCTCAAAACCCATCAAAGGCAGCACACCCCTACTGTCAAACCAGTTTTGAGGTATAGTGGGAATGCACCTTGGCAATTGCTACCCCAGTTTGCATAACTGACAGTTCCTAATAACACAACCAAAAATATATCATTAACTTTATCAATGCATTTTTTGCTTTTTTTCAAGAGAGTGTGCATTTGCAATTGTGTAGTCAAAATAATTTAATGAGTGCTTGGCATTAGCTAAAATTAGCTGAACCCTGCTATCTATATTTTGAATATGGAATCTTGAAATGTCACCACAAAATTGTTATGCTTGCTCTTTCATTTTTATCAAACTAATGGCAATATTGTGCTTGCTTTAACAGCCAACATAGAAATTCAGAATTATTTCATGCCATTTTCCTGACAACGTTTTATTATTATTGTGCCAATCATCACAAGAACATCACAATCATTACAGGAAAGAACATCACAAAGAAACAAAGTGCCAGACAAGGTTGAGTTGACTGTCACTGGCTTGGTGGGCCACCAGCCTCGAAAACTCTACATGTCATTTTCACGATATCAATGCAGCCGAGAGGGCTAATCCAGAACCGATGACCGACATTTTGGTAGCTTTTAAAAAAGCTGTTTGTTTATATAGTAAGTGGCAACATGGCTTCGTTTTTCAACTCTTACTTCTTCGACTTTCTAGTTTTGGATTTCTTCCCAGCCGGTGATTTTGCTGTCTTCTTGCTGGCACTGGCAGCCTTTTTGGGTTTGCTCTTAACAGCAGCCGATGCCTTCTTACCAGCAGCCACTTTAGGCTTCTTTGCCACTTTGGCCTTGGGCTTCTTTGGTGACTTGTTGGCTCCACTGGCTTTCTTTGGTGTCGAGGCCTTCTTCTTTGCAGGGCTTTTCTTGGCTGAAGAGGCAGTCTTTTTGGCAGCAACCTTCTTCGCTGCTGCTGGCTTTTTCGCAACCTTTTTTGCAGCTACTGGCTTTTTCACTGCTGCAGGCTTCTTGGCGGCGGCAGGCAGCTTGAACGATCCTGAAGCCCCTACCCCTTTCGTTTGGATGAGAGAACCAGAGGCGACCAGTTTTTTCAAAGAGGCTTTAAGGTTTCTCTTCAGAGCACTCTCATCACCAAGACCTTTGTAATTAGACTGCAAATACTTGGCAATTTTCTGTCGCGATGACCCATTTCGCTCCTTCAAATTTCTGATTGCTTCCGCGATCATGTCCTTGTACGCAGGGTGTGCAGCAGGCTTCTTTGGCGCCGCTGCCTTCTTCGCTTTCTTTGGTGATGTAGCAGACGAATCCATGTTACTTGCGAGCTACTACTTCAATCCAAATGGTATCCAACTTTCACGAGAGTTTCCTCACTCCACTGCAGATAACAAATCAAAACAGCCCACCTTCGTTCGATGGAATATTAAAACCTCTTGCGATTAGGCGCCAAAACCCACGTGACCTTTAAAAGTTTAGGCCATCATGGCAGTCATTTTTGTGCTTCTTGCTAAAATTAATTGGCCCATATAGCCTTAGCCGTGGCAAATAAAATCTTGAAAGCTTTCAAGTCAGCAGTATCATGTTACATAGTTGCATTGTTAGCCTTTGCAATGGGACTTTGGTGAATATTGAAGCAAAATATTCAATTTCAAGTGGTATTGCTCAACCTGCCTTCAAATGTTGTTTGGTTATTTGCTTTTGCAGTCGTCACACCACCTGTTCTTAACTATGAAAAGGCAACTTTGAAACGAACATGCATTGATGGAATCAGAAAAATGTAGTAGCCTTTCTTGATGACCACAAAAAACGCATAATTTGGGCCAAATTTGATTTTTAAGAAACACAGTACAATTTTACCAGCAAACTGTTTCGAATACTAACTTTTTTACCCTTCGGTCTAAAACATTGGCTTTACATTTGATTACATAATCTATCTGGCAATTTATTAAAAAACTTACTGCAATAAAAAACTACTCTTGTTTCATCAATAAGCGGTGGAGGCCCTCAATAAAGGTAGAGTCGAAAACCTAACCCCCATAAGCAGCAGTTCTTGGGCGGGGTTAGGGGTTGACAAAACGAAAGGAAGTTTAGAAATATTTTAAAAGAACAACAAACCTGTTTCAAGTTTAAGGCAAGAAAACTTTTTTAAAAAAAACACACTATCACAGAATGACAGAAGCAATCATTGTCAAAATTGAATGTGATCACATATAAATGGTAAAAGAAAGCACCAATTGGAATGAAAAGGTCTGGAATGAACAGGTTAGTGGAAAACTTTCCAAATCTCAGTAACTGACGGGTTTGGAAAAAGAGGGGTGAGTGAAAAAGTTGCCCTGATTCTAATTAAGGGGGAATGATTAACAACCCCTTTCAATTGGAAACTGAATAAATATGAGCGAGGCGCTGGTTTTTTAAAGCTTTTGCTCAATATAGAGCCAAAATTTTTTTTAACAGAACAATATTTACGGCACACAAAGAAAGTACTAAGTGCCAGCCATAACGCCCTCCTCTGTCCTCCCCTCTCGTGAAAAATAAATAGGCCCCACATCGTGTGAGTAAGTGGGTATAGCAACGAGATTGGTCAATTTGGTAGCTTTTAAAAAAGCTGTTTTGGATTGTAGACGACGAGAAAAACTCGTTCGTGTAAAACGACAAGTTTACTTGCTGCTTGTGTACTTGGTGACGGCCTTGGTGCCCTCACTGACAGCATGCTTGGCAAGTTCACCGGGAAGGAGAAGCCTGACGGCAGTCTGGATTTCCCTCGAAGTGATCGTTGCCTTCTTGTTGTAGTGGGCGAGACGCGAAGCTTCTTGAGCAATCCTTTCGAAGATGTCGTTGACAAAGGAGTTCATGATGCTCATGGCCTTGCTTGAAACGCCGGTATCGGGATGGACTTGCTTAAGTACCTTGTAGATGTAAATCGAGTAGCTCTCCTTGCGCTTTTTCGACCTCTTCTTATCTCCAGAGGCAGCCTTGCCTCCTTTCTTGCCAACTCCTGCTTTCTTCTCCCCCTTCTTGGCAACCTTTGGGGCCTGTTTTCCTCCTTTTGCTGGGGCGTCAGACATCTTGAAATGAAGAAAATTGAATTTTGACTTGCGAGAACTTTCGATAGACAAAGCAACAGTGATCTGGTCTTTTGGCGCCAATGCAAGCTTTTAGTATATTTGTTGGCAGCTGAGTGATTAGCTCGAAGGCCATGTGACACACGTCGATTCGCTGTCTCGTGTTCGCTTATTGTTCGCGGTCGATAGCGGGTGTGTTGATTGGTAGATCTTGAGTAAGTGCCCTTTACAAATCGACCACTTTGGCGGGCAATCAGGCAGTTGCGAACAAATTCGTTTATCTTACAGCAAGGGACCATTTTGTTTTTCAATTTGAAACTGCCAGTGTAGAAACATGTCTGGACGCGGAAAAGGAGGAAAAGCTAAGGCCAAGGCAAGGTCTAGGACATCCAGAGCTGGTCTTCAGTTCCCAGTCGGACGTATCCACAGATTGTTGAGAAAGGGAAACTATGCTGAACGAGTTGGATCGGGGGCTCCCGTCTATCTTGCAGCCGTACTCGAGTATCTTTCGGCAGAAATCTTGGAGTTGGCTGGCAATGCCGCCAGGGACAACAAGAAGTCAAGAATCATCCCTCGACACTTGCAGCTTGCAATTAGAAACGACGAGGAGCTGAACAAATTGCTGAGTGGAGTGACCATTGCACAAGGTGGTGTCCTGCCAAACATTCAGGCAGTACTCTTACCAAAGAAGACCGAGCAGAAAGCTCCAAAATCATAAAGCTTGGACTCACTTGTTGGCCCGGCCCACTTGTTCAAATAAAACCGTTTTTTTAAAAACCACCACGAAAACTGATTTGGTGTACCTGCTTGTCACACGCACGATAGGCACATTCTGTGTAGAGGCTATCGATGTACACATATCTATCTAATTACATTTTGTGAAAAAGGCAATCGATTTACACACATCTAATAGCTTATTAGGATGGAAGGCTATATTCGGTTGGGAGTAGGTAGTGTTTGGCTGACATTCGATGTTTTCATGTTGCTTCTCGAGGGCTGTGCACCATTTAGACTAACATTCATAGCCTGAAATAATGATATGCGGCCTAATAAAAAAATGCATAAAGATAATGAGATACAACATTCAACAGCAAATAGCTAACTATGGTTTAAAAAAGGTTTACAATGAAATAACCATGGTTATTTCAAATTGGTTATTAGAAGGTCTTTCTTTATCTTTATACTTTCCCGTGTGCAAGTGCTATTTGTTTATCCTAGGGAGGCTATATAGTTTCAGCTTCGTTTTTCAAAAGCCGCTCTGGTAGGAATTATAATATATTTTATTCAGTCTTCTAAACAAAGTTGACATTTCGAATTCTTGCTGTCTGCCTACGAAATAACTTACCATTCTTTGTGTTCAAAAAATTGGCACGTATTAACTACTTCAACCGGGATATATAGATAGATATTAATTGTATGTTCTTTCATGCATGGTATTAGAGGGTCTTGATTGCAAAACGGTTGAGTTATAATGAGCGAAGTAAAATTTTCAATTAATCTATTGTGTTAATCGTGTGTTGTCACAAGGTGTAAAACATTGGGATACATTGGCATTTTTAGTAGCTTTTAAAAAAGCTGTTTGTTTTGTTGAAGAAGGCGAGCCACTCCAGTCGTTCGTCCAGTAAAGAAGACGACGCAACTTAACCGCCAAATCCGTACAATGTTCGGCCTTGTCTCTTCAAAGCGTAGACGACATCCATGGCGGTGACAGTCTTTCGCTTGGCATGTTCTGTGTACGTGACTGCATCACGAATGACGTTCTCGAGGAAAACCTTGAGAACACCTCGTGTCTCTTCGTAAATGAGACCAGAGATTCTCTTTACTCCTCCACGACGAGCCAATCGGCGAATGGCTGGCTTGGTGATGCCTTGGATGTTGTCACGAAGAATCTTTCGATGACGCTTGGCACCTCCTTTGCCAAGACCCTTTCCTCCTTTTCCTCTTCCAGACATGATTGATGAAAGTTTTGCAATGTAAGTCCAAACGACAATACGCTAAACAAGTGAACCGAGCAAATTGATGAAGCTGCTGCAAACTGCAGGGTTTAGATTCAGTAGAAAAAGCGAACGTATTAGGAGCACTTTCTTTATCTTGCCTTGTTGGTTGCTTTGTTGGCGCCTTTTATAACTCTACTGAAGCAAAGTGTACGAAAGTTCTACCGACGCTTTGTTCTACTATCCATTTTCTGATGACGTTTTATGCTTACGTTTTTTTTTAAAAGAATATCAGACGAAATACTTGAGAATGTTTAGAATGTTTGCTCTTTTCAAAGCCATTTTTTAATTTTGTTCCACAAAAAGATTGTTCGCAAACATCATTTACGTAAAAAGTTGCTATTGTTGCCAATAACCAAGACAAACAATTCTCAAAATTAAGAGAGAGTAATTTAAAATTGTTGAATCCTCTAAAAATGTCGCGATTTCTGTCTCCCCCAACTTTTAATCAGATCGTAAGAACAAGATTAACTTCAGATCGTAAGTTCAGAATAAGACTACTGGCAGCTCGAAAGTTTAGGGAACAATCAGCCAACAGATTGTCCTCGTCCCTAAAACGAACACATTCTTCGTTTCTGTTTTCCTTTAAAACGAACAATCTATGCGTTTTTAATGTGTCATCGATACCAGTGGTTGTGGTTGTCTGTAGTATTGGAATGGCGGACGGAGAGGACCGAAGCTTTGGCAGTAAGAGTCGAGCGAAGAAAGTTTTTGAGAAGCTTAAAAATTGCTCAAAGAAGCATTTTAAGAAAAAGAAAACATATTATGTTATCTGTGACTTATTGTTGGGGAGATGAGATCTCACTCCTATTGTTTGAGACAAAAGGCTTAATGATTTGTTCGAGCCAATCAACGTCGAGGGGCAGGGACGCATGCGTATTCTAACGAATTATCCCTACAAAATCCCGGGCCATCCTCAACAATCCTCAACACCAAAAGCCAGGGAACACAACGAGATCTCGCAAATATGTCGAGAACAGTAATTTTAGTAATTTCTGAGGAGTTTTACGCATATAATTTAAGGACGTATTTTTGTTTATTTTTCATTTAGGGGTTTCCTCGGAACTTTTTGTAGATGTAGTCAAAAGGGGAAGATCAAAATTCGAAGCTTTCCGCCTTAAAAATTTGAATAATTGAATTGAAGGTACATTGTCTGTTGGTTTAGTTGCCTTGGCCTGGCTCTAGTGTCGGAGGTCAGTTAAAATCAGGTTGTATTGTTTACATCGAACGTCTACTCTCTGTAAACACTTAGGCCGCGTCATAAAATTCTCGATGTTTTTGCTTACCTTTGGAAGTAAAGTGAGCCTTAATACAAACAAAAAACATAAAACAACAGAAAATCCAGGCAGGTTTTTCAGTATGAAAGATATTTCTACTATGATCAAACTCCCATGTCAATATGAATGATAAGCTCCGACCGCTCACTTAGTTTTGAAATTCGATCGCAAAGTTCTGTTTGTTCCTTTCTCGGTGGGTTCTATGCCTCTTTGATTCAGAATATATAATACGCATGTGCAATGGCCCTAAAACGGGGGTACTCAATTCATACTCAAGAACTTGCTGCATCTCATCTCCCCAACAAGAGGGTACAACACGAACGCAGGCAGACCCTACGAATCAGACTGGTTTGAGACAGAAGGTGATGTTGCAGTTTTATTGTATTTATCTTTTTTAAACGACCTGCTGAGAGCACTCTCAAGGTCATAAAAATTGTGATACCAAACATGGGTTCTAATGGACGTGCTGTAAGTTCCAAAAGACGTCTCATCAAAATTATTCTCATAAATAAAATGCAGTAGCAAACCATTTCATGATATATCTTAGACAATAAGAGTAAATCAATGCCTGAGCCTCAAGCCAGTTTGCAGAGCAAAGCAATTTCAACTCAAGATGCAGACATGCTAGTGCTTAGAGCACATCTAAAAATGTATTGAATTATATTGGTGCACCTGGAATTTCAGGGTGATTTGTGCGGAATTTCAGCTGTTTGTGTAGCCAAAAATGTATCAAAATCAGCCACACTCTGCAAACGAGGGCCTGTGAGTCTCATGCCAGATGTACACCGATAAACTATAGTAAAATCCTAACCTAACATTAGTTAAATGTGGATGTGTTTGATGTTGAGCAAGCAAACCCATCTAATCTTTCAAATAGAACAAATCTCAAAGCTTGGTATTTCAGTTATAAACAGTGTTTGTCGGGCCAGTATACAGCAATTCTTATTAATCCTTCAACCAGTACCTTGAACTGTGTTTTCAAGTTAGACAGCATAATATTAAAGACATTTTATTTGAAAAGGGAGAGAAGGGGGTTTATTCAGAACCTGATGCTAAAGAAGTAGTGACGAGAGGGCCTTGACTGACATCAATATGAAAACCATTTTAATTGCTGTTCATTAGATGATTTGTCCTCTATTCTCAGCTTTCTAATATGTTTCCATGGCAATTATAAGTCAATTGAAGATAGAAAGTTTGTGCTTAGCTTTAAGTTATTTTGTGTTTCACTTTTTATCAAACAGATGACAATGGACCATCTGCAGCCCAGAATTTCAGGTCTGAAAGTAACCAGGAAGTTATCCCTGACCTTCAGACCTGCGCTTTCAGAGCTCGGCAGTGATGGCCCTCCAAGAGGCATCAGAAGCTTACCTAGTTGGACTGTTTGAAGACACCAACTTGTGCGCCATTCATGCCAAACGTGTTACCATTATGCCAAAGGACATACAACTGGCCAGGAGGATTCAAGGGGAGAGAGCTTAATTCAACAAGCAAATTTCATCTTTGTCGATGAGTTCTTTGAAAAAACGGTTTTTTTAAAAACCACCACGAACACCAGCGATTATATTTCTCCAGCCAGAATACACACGACATGGTCGACTCAAATCAGTTTACTTCTGTTCATATGTTTTATGTATACGAAAAACCTTTAAATATGTACAATTTGTAAACGAGAACAAGTGAATTTAAAGCAAGCATTATCTGAATGAAGGGAATTTCTTAAAGAGGGAGGTTTTTAACAAGCAAATCTATGAATTGGGACTTCCACCATATCTATGAATTGTCAACCTATCTGATTTATAGAGCATTAAATTTTTTCCTTCCCTGTTTATAAGTCGTTCCAAATTTCAGCACCAAGGAAACTAAGATATCCAAAACTGCATGTTTACTTATATCTCTACTTACTTACAAGTAGATCTTGCTCAACAGTGATTCAAGTCTTCAGTCCAAAGTATAACTTTACTACCAAGTTCTTTCTTGCTATCCATTCACAATTGCACAGCCAAGAGAGAATGGAGGGAATAACTCCTCACAAAATCACCTGTAATGTAAATCATTGCATACTGTGTACAATGGGATATTCATACTGCTAGACTAACATTCAAGTAAATATAAAATGCAAATTTTTTCTCATGATCAACACTTTAGGCAAACAAGACAAATTAGCATGAAGACTAAAATTGCACTCAAAACAATAATGCATGTATACATTATTGGTGCAAAAAGTTTTCAGATTCTGCTAACCCCATGTTAAGATTGATTGAAAATGTTGGGGTCATAGTAAATAAACAATATATAATATATATTCCCTATGCAGTTAAATCATAGCCAACCTCTCATAGCCAATCATAGCCGACAAAACTTAATGCTTGTATTCACATGATAAACTCTGATTGTGTAAATAGATTGTAAAGAAAGATTCTTCAAAGAGCAACTTCACAACCTACCAAAAATTGGCTTCATGAGAATGGACTAAATTTTTTACATGCTTATCATTAAGGTCATTGCCCAACAAGATCCCCTCCTGTCAATCCAGTCTTGATATTTATAGTTTGAATTCAAAAGTGCAATTTCTATCACAATACCAAATGCTTTAGACTGTGTGGGACAAATACAAGTGCTCTTGCAGTTTTTGTTCTCAACATAATTTACTGACTTTTTAAACGATGAATCTTATTACCTATCTTGTAAGGGTTATTCAAGCTTAAGCATCACTACACAAGGGTTATGTATCTATGTGTTGTCCAAAGTTGTCTCTTGCTGTTTATTAATCTCAAAACCCATCAAAGGCAGCCCACCCCTACTGTCAAACCAGTTTTGAGGTATAGTGGGAATGCACATTGGCAAATGAAATGCTACTTCAATTTGCATAACTGACAGCTCCTAATAATACAACCAAAAATATATCATTAACTCTATCAATGCATTTTTTGCTTATTTTCAAGAGAGTGTGCATTTGCAATTGTGTAGTCAAAATAATTTAATGAGTGCTTGGCATTACCTGAAATTAGCTGAAATTGGCTGAAATGATGCTGAATCCTCCTATCTATATCATAAATATAGAAGCTTGAAATGTAACCATAAAACTGTTAAGCTTGCTCTTTCATTTCTATCAAACTAATAGCAATATTATGCTTGCTTTAACAGCCAACATAGAACTTCAGAATTATTTCATGCCATTTTCCTAACAAGGTTTTATTATTATTGTGCCAATCATTACAAGAACATCACAATCATTACAGGAAAGAACATCACAAAAAACAAAGTGGCAGACAAGGTTGAGTTGACTGTCACTGGCTTGGTGGGCCACCAGCTTTGAAAACTCTACATGTCATTTTTATGATATCAATGCAGCCGAAAGGGCTAATCCAGAACCGATGACCGACGATTTGGTAGCTTTTAAAAAAGCTGTTTGTTTATATGGTAAGTGGCAACATGACTTCGTTTTTCAACTCCTACTTCTTCGACTTTCCAGTCTTGGATTTCTTCCCAGCCGGTGATTTTGCTGTCTTCTTGCTGGCACTGGCAGCCTTTTTGGGTTTGCTCTTAACAGCAGCCGATGCCTTCTTACCAGCAGCCACTTTAGGCTTCTTTGCCACTTTGGCCTTGGGCTTCTTTGGTGACTTCTACAGAACCTTTGAGTAGTTTCCTGTTCCTTTAAGATGTTAGGCCAGGCTCATTCCTAGCTTCACCTTTGTCGCACCAAAATATCTATAAATTTCTTTGTCCTTTATTGATGAAAGCCACTCAGTGTTTAGAATGCTTATGCGAATATTTTTCTTTTTAAAAAAAGCTCATTGTTCACTGAGTGGCTTTCAGACTCACAAAGTGTCATTACTCACAAAGGTTTTCTCCCCTGGACTTCTTTTCAAAAGAAGAATATTTTGTATAGCTTAAAATAGATTATATGAAATCGCAAAATGAAAATTTATAGTGTTTGTTGCCTTTTGGCTTAATTTAAACTATACTTGCAATATTTTAATATCTCTAATACTACAGATATGTTACTCATCTTTACAGCATCATTAACTCTTACACTCTTATTGTTTCTCAAGCCCCTAAATCAGTTCATTTTACAATTTGATGCTCAAACCATTATTCTACAACGATTCCAGAAAGCTTGGCTATATCATGTTTATAAATGTTATTTGACTCATCGATTCAATTAAAATCTTCTTTGCCATTTATAGCAAACAATGTCTTTGCAGGTCGCTTTGACGTCATTGTTCAACCAGTGGAGTGTAAGTTTTGCGGGTTCGTTCAAACTTATTTGGACATACAAACAGTCGTGACATACAAACAAACAAACAGGGACAAGACATACAAACAGGGCAAGAGCCATCGGAAATTCAACCGGCCGATTTGCAAAGTAGCGAAAACGTTGAGTGTGATGATAGTATTGATGGTGACGATAGCAACGATGGTGACGATGAAGACACGGAATGTAGTTTCCGCGCAATCGAGATCAAACGCAGAAGCCTCTCATTTGCCCCTAAAATCGTGCGTGGGGGATTTTTCGGAAAGGGTGAAGACTGCATTCTTCTGATGTACGAAGATAGTTTTTCCCAAAATACTATCAATGGTCGCAATGACAGTAATGCCTGCTCCTTCATTGCAGTCATCTTTGCTTTCTTGTTTTTGAAGGAAAAAATTGAAGTTGGGCCTTTTGAAGAACAGATACAAAAAAAGTTCAACGAAATTCTTTACGAAACGATGGCTAACGGAAATGAAATTTACGACAAGTGTCGCAGAAGCCTACCTCATCGATATTGCTCTATAACTGAAGTCTCGGAAAGTATGACTGAATTGTTACCATTTACTGTGAAGGAGGAAAAGCCTGTTTCGGTAAAAAACGAGCATTTCATGTCGACATTGCGAGGGCAGTTGGAGTTTTTGATGTTTTTTAAGAAGCCCTTTTTCAATAGTATTCGTTTGCAATGAGAAATCGTCTGTATTCTGCAGTGACGGAAAGAAGATTGCTTTTGTAGACACACATTCACATTTTTACGGTGGTACAGCTGGAGGAGCTATTCATATCTGTGCCGAAAAAGAATTGGACACATTTATTTATTGGGTGGCAGAGGTAATGGAGCTTCCGGATAATGTGTATGGAAACTTGACATTTTTACGATTTCATTAAATATAAGGAAATGTTATTGTATTAACAAAGATATCTTCTGCTATTGTACGAATCCTTTCTGGTTCCCAAGGACCAACTACTTCTGCTTCTAAGTAAAGTTTCTCAAACCCCACATCTTGACAAAAATACACATCACACCCTTAGAACGTACAGGCTGACGAAGACCTACGCTTCAATTTGATTTTCCATATCTTGTGCGTTTACTTAAAGAACAGGTCACTTAGCTCTACACCTAAAACCGAGGTATCAAATTTGGTTGATTTTTCCTTCCTTCCATGAAGTTGATTTTTACCACTTTCAAGAGCAAAAATTCAAGAAAGACAATAAACACTCTTCGTTAGTTTGATCATCTTATGTAAATCAATAGGAATACACCGGACATGGTGTGTGCTTTATATAAATTACACTTTCCATTGATTTACATCGTAAAGTGGCCCTAACCAATTGCATTTTGTTGCTATTGTTGTAGAATAATTACGTAGAAATTTATTTGTTGTAAAAATTATTGTTTCATTATTAAAAAATAGACTACATTCCAAGTAAAGCCTAGATTAATTAGATAAAACCATTATACATCTCTGCTCGGTGTTAATGTGTTTTTTAGTTTATCTGTATTCGTTCGATTTCAGTATATATTATCTTTGCGGTCACTGATTAAATATGTAAAGGATTATAATTTAATAAAGGAGTTTTCTTCAAAATGTAATTTCTATGATGTGAGTGAGTAAGTTAAAGGCTGTAAGCATTTATAAGTCAAAACGCTCTATAATGTCTAAAACGCTCTGTAATCTCAAGAATATCATGCTAAAAATTAAACTGTCAAAATTTATTTGGTTTAGTTTCTAATCATTCGGTATAAACAAAACCAACTGTTAAGAAGAGGTAACGTATGCAGTGTTAAAAATCGTTATCAGTTATCCAATTTTCTGGGGGATTAATACGCGAGTCTTTCAGTAAATTTCAATATCTACAAAAAAAGCTTTCATTTTACCCTAAAGTGCGTTTACTTCAAACATAAAAAACTATATACTACAGCCCAATACACTTCAAAAAAATATAAAAATAAGCGACAAAGAGATATCAGGTGTTTAATGCTTTAAATGCCAATTTTCCATCACGAACAACGTTACAAAAAATAAATGTTTTTGGAAGAGCATAGCAAACGCCTGGGGTCAGGAACTTCTTTTCTTCGTAAGAGGTATCGAAACAAATTGGCGCAGCAATCTTCTTTGTTACAGCCAAAATCATCACGCAAACGTGATCTGGGGGAATAACTGCACCATCACTCTGCTTCATATTTGGCAAAACTTTCCCAACAGCAACAGGATTACCATCAACGAAATACGAAACTCCTTAACAATATAATTAATAACAAATATATAAATTCGGTACAAAAAATATAGGCTTGAATCATTTTTACTGATAGGAAGAAAAATAAAAAATGAAAGAACTGTCTACAGTTATTCCAATAATCAAACCTCTTGAGATTGACGACGTTGCAGAAGTTGCTAAAAGGAAATTAAGGAGCATTAACTTGACAATATTTCCATCAACATTCTCATAAGATCTAACAAAATACATGGATGAAAACGACAATGATTGAAATGTTTAAACCTCTTGAGATTGATGACGTTGCAGAAGATGCTAAAAGGAAATTAAGGAGCATTAACTTGACAATATTTCCATCAACATTCTCATAAGATCTAACAAAATACATGGATGAAAACGACAATGATTGAAATGTTTAAACCTCTTGAGATTGATGACGTTGCAGAAGATGCTAAAAGGAAATTAAGGAGCATTAACTTGACAATATTTCCATCAACATTCTCATAAGATCTAACAAAATACATGGATGAAAACGACAATGATTGAAATGTTTAAACCTCTTGAGATTGATGACGTTGCAGAAGATGCTAAAAGGAAATTAAGGAGCATTAACTTGACAATATTTCCATCAACATTCTCATAAGATCTAACAAAATACATGGATGAAAACGACAATGATTGAAATGTTTAAACCTCTTGAGATTGATGACGTTGCAGAAGATGCTAAAAGGAAATTAAGGAGCATTAACTTGACAATATTTCCATCAACATTCTCATAAGATCTAACAAAATACATGGATGAAAACGACAATGATTGAAATGTTCAAACCTGACGATATTGATGACGTTGCAGAAGATGCTAAAAGGAAATTAAGGAGCATTAACTTGACAATATTTCCATCAACATTCTCATAAGATCTAACAAAATACATGGATGAAAACGACAATGATTGAAATGTTCAAACCTGACGATATTGATGATGTTGCAGAAGTTGCTAAAAGGAAATTAAGGAGCATTGAATTGACAATATTTCCATCAACATTCTCATAAAATCTTACAAAAAGCATGGAAATAAACGATTTTGGTTAAAATTTTAGAAAAATTGATATGATGTAAAATGTAGAATTAAAAAAACAAATATTTTACAGGTAGAATAATTAATATATAAACACAAACCTCTTTCTGAATAGTCAGTATCATTGGCTTTGTCTAGAAGGAAAGCTAAGTCTTTTAGTTATAATTGTATAGTTTAAAGAGATTTAGTAATGAAAATGAAAGTGAATTTGTGATTTACCTTTCAAATACTCAGCAAACAGTTTAACGACATATTCCCCAAACTAATGCTCCAAAAATTTTTCACCAATACTGTCTTTTGGGCTATAAGACCAGAGATTGCTCCTCTGCTTATTACAGTGGTAGCCAATTACTATTACCTCACAATCTTTTGCATGAAGAGCATCTACCTACAGAAATCAAAACTGTTTAAAAGCATATGCTCAATTTCTGAAAGGTGGACCCATGTGCAAAGAAAATTCAGAAATAATTTTCAATATGTTTACAAAAGGAAAGATGTGTCAACATCAAAACCAGAATATATTTGTCAATGCATGTATGTATGTATACATATACATATAACATGCCTTTTTTTTCATTGCTCCTTCCAAATAGTGGAATGCTGTTTTTTTGTATCGTTCAGCCAGCAAAGTTTTCTTGTCCAAACTCTCACGTTTTCTGAGGTTTTGTTGGCAGTTTCCACACAATTTTTTGCTAATAGGCTGCTCAACGCCGCAGTTTGAGCAGAATCTAAATACCTGGAAGGATAAAGAGCTCTACTACCTGGAAAAAGAATAATAATACCTGGAAAAATTTGAAATTAACTAGCATTTACAAAGCTAATAGGAGACAAAATAGTTTGGAGTGATGATGGAGAGAAAAATATTTCATGGTATTCAGGCAATAAGTATAACAGGTAAAAACAAAATTGATCCTATAATGATTAGCACATTGTATTTCATGAAACTCAAAACATAATTAATGGCAACATACCATTATGAAATGAGCAGTCCATAATTCCAAAACTTAGATTATTATGAAAAAGATTTATTACCCCAGCCATTTTAGTGACAATCAAGCATAAAAATGAAGCATCATGAGGTAAAAATAGCTGCAAATAAACATCTAAATCAGATATGTGTTAAAAACAAGACAGTGTTGGGTATAAAGTGAATTCCTATTCCAAACAAAATAATTACAATACTTTCAGTTACAAACAAAAACCTCAGATACTACCCTTGTGAAATTGACCTTATATGGCAGAAAGATGCTACCCAAACAGACATATTACTGAGAAGGACCAAGGTACAGGGGGCTGGGGGGCCTTGGCCCCCCTCAAAAACTTACATTGCATAAGTAACATACTTTTATTTTGTAAAATATGGCTGTTGATTCACTGATTTATAAGGGCTGTCCCCCCCCAAACAAAAAGTTGTATCTCTGTCTTTGTATGCTGATAAGCTTAGAAGACTATGGATCATACCCTGACTCACTCTGACTAATACAGGTATGAGGAACTAAGGCCTTATTGACTTAAAGACAGTATTGCCAATAGGCATGTGACTTAAGCAACCAACATTCACCCTATACCCAATACACTCTGATTTAGACTATCATAAACTTTGTGTGCATGAAACATAGCTTTTCAAAATAATAATGTGAAACCTTTCCTTCCTAAACCTTCCAGTATATTTGTGATGCCTCAAACTTCGGTGTGTTCAGTTAATTTCAACCTAAAAGTGCATAGGCTTGAATTTTTTTGCTTTAGCTATTTTACTTTTACGCATTGTTTGGTCAACCAAGATGAAATTCTGGTTTAAAATATTGTTTGTGAATCTTTACCACATCAATAGGTAAAATTTGCAGTTACTAATAAACATCTGCAATATATCAAACACAGATTTTGCATAACTGATACTTCCAGTTTATTAAAAGTTGGCTGTTTCAAAATAATAAGCTGATTAGGGTTACCTAAGAAGCAAAATAAATATGTGTTACAATATTGGAGGGCTTTGCCTTTCTACTTATATCACAGAACAGCAATGGTCAATTGGCTCAAAATTTTTCATCAGCTAAGTGTGTGTACATTTGTGTGTGTGTTGTGGGGGGGGGGTGGGGGTGGTTAAAGGGACGTCTAGTCACTTTTATGATACTTAAAGCTTTGCATTATCCACAAAATCTCCTTTTTAACCTGGATTTTGAAGTAGGCCTACATGCTAGTCTGCACCTGGGCAAATTCTCAATAATTCATAACCACAGATTTGAAGTACAACAGGCAAGCACAATAGCTGCAATCCTACTCTTGTGTAGCCACTAGCTCTCCGGCCGTGTCACTCCACCTAACTCTTGACATGCTTTAAGCTGTTTAACTAATTTTTCAATGTAAGTTTTAGCTCTTTCGGCTCAATTTTTTTTATCAATATGAAGTTCAGGAAAGCAGAGCGGTGTTTAAGAGAGGGAGGGAGGGGGCATTCTTAAAAATTTTCGACAAAGTAGCGATATTTCAGAAATTTACCGACAAATTTTGTCCGCTTAGAAGACTATTGCTCCCCCTCCCCAGCTTGGTGCATTTACTTGTTAAATCAATAGCTTTTTCGTGAAAACGAAAACAGAATTGTCAGTTACCTTCGATAACGTAGGACGCAAAAGCGAAAATCCTCGTGCCTGAGAATGTATAGCTAAGTTTCCCTGTGCTCATATGGTTGGTGACAACATTTTCAATCAATCTTAACATGGGGTTAGCAGAATCTGAAAACTTTTTGCACCAACAATACCAATAATGTATACACGCATTATTGTTTTGAGTGCAGTTTTAAGCCTTCATGCTAATTTGTCTTGATTTCCAAAATTGTTGATCATGAGAAAAATTTTGCATTTCACATTTACTTGAATGTGAGTCTAGCAGTATGAAAAAGTGGTAAGTTATTTTTTATTATCTCATTGAAACACAGTATGCAATAATTTACATTACAGGTGATTTTGTGAGGAGTTATTCCCTCTATTTTCTCTTGGCTGTGCAATTGTGAATGGATAGCAAGAAAGAATTTGGTAGTAAAGTTATACTTTGGAATGAAGACTTGAATCACTGTTTGAGCAAGATCTACTTGTAAGTATAGATATAAGAAAACATGCAGTTTTGGGTATCTTTGTTTTCTTGGTGCTGAAATTTGGAATGACTTACCAACAAGGAAGGAAAAAATTTAATGCTCTATAAATCAGATAGGTTGACAATTCATAGATATGGTGCAAGTCCCAATTCATAGATTTTCTTGTTAAAAAACCTCTCTTTTTAAGAAATTCCCTTCATTCAGATAATGCTTGCTCTAAATTTACTTGTTCTCGTTTACAAATTGTACATATTTAAAGGTTTTTCGTATACATAAAACATATGAACAGAAGTAAACTGATTTGAGTCGACCATGTCGTGTGTATTCTGGCTGGAGAAATATAATCGCTGGTGTTCGTGGTGGTTTTTAAAAAAACCGTTTTTTCAAAGTATTCATCGACAAAGATGAAATTTGCTTGTTGAATTAAGCTCTCTCCCCTCGAATCCTCCTGGCCAGTTGTATGTCCTTTGGCATAATGGTAACACGTTTGGCATGAATGGCGCACAAGTTGGTGTCTTCAAACAGTCCAACTAGGTAAGCTTCTGATGCCTCTTGGAGGGCCATCACTGCCGAGCTCTGAAAGCGCAGGTCTGTCTTGAAGTCTTGGGCAATTTCTCGGACGAGCCTTTGGAAGGGCAGCTTCCTGATCAACAACTCAGTCGACTTCTGGTATCTACGAATTTCTCTCAGAGCTACTGTGCCGGGCCTGTATCTGTGTGGCTTCTTTACACCTCCAGTTGCCGGGGCACTTTTTCGTGCAGCCTTGGTTGCCAATTGTTTGCGAGGAGCTTTTCCTCCTGTCGATTTCCTTGCAGTCTGCTTTGTACGAGCCATTTTGATACCTCAACGAAGAAATTTGCGTGGTGACTGAGCAGTAGGCACAACGGATATTAATCTGCAAAATGGCGCCATTCGACTTCAATTTGAAATAATTGAGCAAGCCACGTGACATGCCGGGAGAACAGAAGCCAGATGATAAAAACAAGAAGCCCATTGGCTGCTTGTTCCCTAAACTTTCGAGCTGCCAGTAGTCTTGTTCTGAACTTACGATCTGAAGTTAATCTTGTTCTTACGATCTGATTAAAAGTTGGGGGAAACAGAAATCGCGACATTTTTAGAGGATTCAACAATTTTGAATTACTCTCTCTTAATTTTGAGAATTGTTTGTCTTGGTTATTGGCAACAATAGAAACTTTCTACGTAAATGATTGTTGGAATGGAAATACCCCAACCTTGCGAGTTCACTCGTATAAAATAGCGAAACTTTAGCGATGAATTCTCCTTTTTGCGACTTCACCAAAACTCAACATAACAACTCAACTTGAAACATGATACCCTGCGGTTCTAACTACAAACAGTGTGAATATAAAATGCGGACCCAAGTCCTCATGGTTAAATGGCTATAATATTTTAAACACTCCCCCCAATCAAGAAGTTAATCTTCTTGATTCAAAACCCGAGTTTGTAGTTCTCTCGTTTCTTCTCCGGCAAACGTAGCTAGTCTTCTTGGTCTTTTCTTGGTCCTCTCTTCTACGTCTTCCCCATCTGGTGTAGATTTCCTCTCAGCAACCGGTGCTTTTATTTCTAACGACGCAATACCTTGCAATGGTCTTCCCAATTCTATCAACTTTCCTTGGCTCAAAACGTGCAGTTTAACAGCTCTTATCATTCCATCTCTGCTCTTTATATGATCGACTATCTTCGCCATTCGCCAATGTCTTCTTTGGATGGTGCTGTCAACGATAAGCACGATTTCTCCGATTTCCGGCACTCTCGATTTTCGGCCAGCTTGTCTTTGGTACTCTTTCAGTCCCTGTAAGTACTCGCGAGTCCATCTCTTCCACAAATGAGCCTTTATTGTCGACACGTACTTAAGACGCTTATTTACCCTTGCAGAAGACTCCTCATCGTCACTCATTTCTTCATTGGCATCGTTTGCATCGTTGGCGATGGTTGGCAAAGCATATCCGAAAATCATGTGATTAGGCGTCAGAGGTTCACTTTCAAGCTCATCCGTCTGGTAGGTCAGCGGTCGGTTGTTCATCAAGCCTTCTACCTGTATGAGCATTGTCTCAACCTCTCTGAAACTCAGCTTCGAACGTCCCAAGACTTTGTACAAGGTCGTTTTCGAGATTCCGACCAGTCTTTCGAAGAATCCTCCTTGCCACGGTGCCTTGGAAACGTTGAATATCCAGTCTATTCTCTTCGTCGTTAAATATCCTTGCCAATTTTCGTTGTCGCATATCTTCTTCAACTGTTTTCCTGTGCTTTTAAACGTCTTTGCATTGTTGCTAATGACTGTGCTAGGTGCTCCTCTGCGACTAGCAAATCTTTGCAGAACCACCCTAAACTCAGTAGCTGTCATGTCCTTTGTAAGCTCCAAATGAACAGCTCGTGTTACCGCGCATGTGAAAAGAGCGATGTATGCCTTCTCATTGCCTTTCAAGTGAATTGGACCTGCAAAATCACATCCAGTTACCTCAAATGGATGTGCTGGTTTAACCCGAAGTTCCGGTAACGGAGCTGTGACTGTTCCCTTTAGCAGCTTGGAACTTCTCTTTGCGCATTGCTTGCACTCTTTCAGCACTTTCTTCACTACTTGCCTGCCCTTTGGAATCCAATATCTTTGTCTGACCTCGGCTAACGTCATACTCACCAATCCGTGAAGTACAAGTTCGTGTGCTTCTTTCACTACCAAATTGGTATAATGGTGTCCTCTTGGTAACAATGCTGGATTCTGTACTTCAAACGACAATCCAGAAAACTGCAATCTTTCCTTGCATCTCATTACTCCGTCTATCTTTACAACGTTCAGCTGTTGCACCAACTGCTTGTAATTTGCACTCTCCTCAATTTCGGATTGTACTACTTTCACCCACCTTTCTTCCGCTTCCTTTACTTCGTCCGTTGTAACGTATTTCAGTTGGAGCCTATCTCCCTTGCTTGCCCTGCAGTTCTTCATAAAACGCAAAATCCACGCAGTTACACCAAGTAATGTTCTCTTTGAGCTATAATCTTTCAACCTTATCAAACTTGAAAGTCCCCTTTCTTTTATCGTCGTGGCCATCTGTAACACTGGATTTATTTCTTCATCTTCGATTTCCTTTTCCCTTGACAAGATGGGCTGTTCTGGCCACTGATCAGAAATCAGCCACGATGGTCCCTGCCACCACAGGTCACTTCCTTGTAATTGTAGCGGTGTTTTGCCCCTTGTGCCAAGGTCCGCCGGATTTTCGCTTGTTGGACAATACTGCCATGTTGCACCATTTGACAGATGTTCGATTTCCTTGACTCTGTGTTCAACAAATTGGCGATACTGACCTCGTCTTTGCAGCCAATGGAGAACCGTGCAACTATCCGACCACATGCAGACCCGTTTTAACTCAAATCCTGCCAGTGCTTGTTTTACTGTCGCTGCCAACCTTGCCGCAATCCGTGCTGCTGTCAACTCCAAACGTGGAATTGTCATTTCCTTCTTCAATGGAGGCAGCCTGGTTTTAGCAGTCAGCAGGTTACTGAACTTTCCTTGCGGCAACGTCACAACCAAATACACGGCCGCGCAGTAGGCTGTTTGACTTGCATCTGCGAAGGTGTGCAATGACATCTCCTTTGGCTTCTCTGACAATGCAACACATCTTGGGAACTCTATCTCTGACCTTTGCTTCAAATTCCTTTCAAATGTCTTCCATCTACCATGCAGATCTTCACTGACCAAACTGTCCCAAGTTATACCTTCTTTGCAAGCATCTTGAAAGATCTTTCTACCAACAATGGTGATCGGACCCGCAACTCCTAATGGGTCATAGATTCTGGACAAGCGGCTCAGCAACTCCCTTTTGGTCATGCGTAGATCCCTTTCTGCTTCCTCTGCAACCTGTGACAATTCCACTGCCATTATATCACTCCTTGGATTCCACTTTATCCCAAGGACTTTACTTCGGCTCTCATCCAGATTAAGTTTCTGCTTCGCAAATGTTTCGTCTTCATCGCCTTCACTGTCCACCGTTGGCGAGCTGCACACTTCCTCAATATTTGACTTCCACTTGTGAAGAGTGAAGCCACCTTCTTGCATTACATCGGTGAGTTTCTTTTTCAATGTGATAACTTCTGTCGAGTTTCTACCGCCACCAACAAAATCATCCACAAATAAACTTTTAACCACCAACCTGACAAACTCTGGATCTGTCTCCTCATAGCCTCCAATGTGCCTTTGCATCGTCGCATTTAGCAAGAATGGACTCGGACCCGCTCCAAAGATAACCCGAGTGAACCTCAACTCAGAAAGCTCTGAAATTGCATTCTTTGGATCTTCAACCCACAAAAACCTTAGGCAATCTCTGTCTTCAACTGCTACTTCAATCTGGTGAAAGGCTTTTTGTACATCACCCACCAGAGCAACGGGGTACATTCTGTACCGAAGCACAATGTCAAACAGCATAGGCATCAATGGTGGTCCCTTGTGAAGACACTCATTTAGCGAATAGCTACCTTTCCTCTCCTTTGCTGACGCGTCAAACACGATTCTCACTTTTGTTGACTCTGCTTCTTGTCGAATGACAGCATGATGGGGTATGTAGTGGGTGGCTGTTACCCCTGTTTCTTTCTTGGGAGCCTTTTCCACAATTCCCGCCTTTATCTGCTCTTGTATGATGCCATCATAAGCTTCTAACTGCTCCGGGACTCTAGATAATCTTTTCAGCTGAGAACGAAGCCGCTTTTCACATAGCTTCTTGTTGTCTGGTAATGAGGCTTTGGCTGTTGCTGACTTCCAAGGTAGATTTACTACATAACGTCTACCGTTGAACTTGACTGTATCTTTGAACTCCACGTGCACTGGATCACCTTCTCGGATCCCGACAGTCTCTAAGTCCCATAGCCTGTCTACTTCTGTAGCTATCTCTGGCCTGTTCTCCATACAAAACAACAATTTACTTTCTTGATCATCAGTTTTTGTTCCTTGATAAGTTGGTCCTAACAAAGTCCATCCTAATTTGGTTTCCTCGGCAATAGGCTGATCTTCCTCCCCCCGTATATAACGTCCTGTCTTTACTCTACCCAAATCTTCAAGACCAATTATGACGTGAATTTCCAATTCGTCGTGCTCCGACACATCTGAGAATTTGATGTCTTTCAAGTGCTTAAATCTTTGCTATACAATTTCAGGTCTGGCGTTCCTCACAGTTGTCAGTTTGCTTAGCGTTGCGGCCTCTGTAATGATCTGAACTTCTCCTTCCATATTCCTGATCTCTAAATTATAAACAGCACACCTGTGGCTTCTGCTTCCATGAATAGTATCAAGAACCTTTGTTTCATGTCGAATGGGTTTACCTTTCAATTTGTCAGCAATCTTCTGCACCAAATACGTTTTGTCACTACCTGTGTCTAGCAGCATGCGACATGGAACTGAGTCATACCCTGGTATGTTAATCTTTGCCTGCACCGTCTGATACGCAATAGCTCCTTTAGTGGCAACATGCAAATTTGGGGTTGTTTCTCCTCTGCATATCGATGTGTGGTGCCCTGTTTTCTTGCACTTGTCACACTGCCTTTTATCTCTGCACTGTCTTTGAGGATGTCCTTTCCTAAGACACTGAAAACATCTGTTGTATTTACGCAAAATGTCCTTTCTTTTATCAGGATCCTTGACTTGGCTGCACTCTCTACTTTGATGTTCTCCAAGACAGTAAACACAAGACGTACTGTTGACTGAAAGTACTCTGCCCTCTCTTCTCCTTTCGATTACTGGTTGGTCTTGTGACTCACTCGCACTTCTTATCACCAATTCTTGCCACAACTTATCAAGAAACTCTCCTATCATCCACTCATGATTAACATCCTTTGATCGACGTATGTTGATTGCTACATCTCTTGGTACTTTACCCATCAACTCTGGGACAACAGCTACCGAGTAGTGCTCTCCTGGAACTCCTAATACCGACAGCGCCTTGTAGTGTGAGTCTACATCATCATAAAATTTCCTCAATTTGTTCACATCTCTTGCATTTGAAACTCCTTGTGTCGCCTTTAAAGCTGCCATATGGGCTTCCTTCAACAATCCTGTCTGTCCATATTTTTCTTTGAGGATTGCTATTGCTGGTTTGTAATTGTCCCCAATTATTGACAAATTGGCGATCGTCGTGCTCGCTGGCCCATCTAAACATGCCTTTAAGTATGACATTTTGTGTACATCTGAGTAGCCTGGATTGTCATGGACATTTCTTTCGAAATTCTCCCAGAACTCTAACCACTTCATTGGGTCCCCATTAAAGCGTTTAAGCTCCAATCTCGGCAGTTTCACCATATTTTGGACTCCAAAATTAACTGCATTCTCACGTTCCCGCATATTTCCTGGGAGAGGGTTGAATCTTGTTTGAGGTTGCATTCTGCTTGCTGACTGTCCGATAGGTCCTGGTTGTCCAGTATTCGTTCCAAACTGTCCAAAGGCGCTGTACTGTCCTAGGATGTCTTGTTGCCCATACGCTCCTGGCTGCTCCCCCCATCTTTGCGCACCAATGTCGGCCTTTTCTCCAAAATTCTCCAAATTACTTGCCCTTGCGCCTTCACTTGAAAGCTCCACTGGTGGGAAATTTGAAAATAGAAAGCCCGGTGACATATCTCCCTGTCTTGTTCTGGGGTCTTCCCTTTGGGCTCTCGTTGAACCCCCGATTCCGGTTACAATTCCCCTTTCAAATTGTTTCTTTTCAGTTTCTGCGGCTTTGTTCAAAGCCACTTGTACTTTGGCAGCGTATGCCCTGCTTCGTTTTATTTCTTCCACCAAACACGATCTTAACTTCAACTTTCGCATTTCCGCTTGTATCTTAACGTCGAGGTCTTTAATCTCGGTTAAACTTGGTTCTATCACGATTTGAAGTTCTTTAACTTCCTTTGAGAGCTCCTGATCGACATTTTCGGTACCATTTAATTCATTTAACCGATAAAATGCGTCCTCTAAGGCTTCTTTAAATACTTCTCTCTCGTCCTTCAATTCTTCGAGTGCGGCCATTTCGTCCCGCGTCGTCGTTCCTGAGTCGCCGTTCTCAGACATTTTCCCGCTAAAATTTCCACCAAATTATTCCACGACCCCGTGTCGGTCCCGTCGGAGGTGCCAGTTGCTGGAAATACCCCAACCTTGCGAGTTCACTCGTATAAAATAGCGAAACTTTAGCGATGAATTCTCCTTTTTGCGACTTCACCAAAACTCAACATAACAACTCAACTTGAAACATGATACCCTGCGGCTCTAACTACAAACAGTGTGAATATAAAATGCGGACCCAAGTCCTCATGGTTAAATGGCTATAATATTTTAAACATGATGTTTGCGAACAATCTTTTTGTGGAACAAAATTAAAAAATGGCTTTGGAAAGAGCAAACATTTTAAACATTCTCAAGTATTTCGTCTGATATTCTTTTCAAAAAAAAACGTAAGCATAAAACGTCATCAGAAAATGGATAGTAGAACAAAGCGTTGGTAGAACTTTCGTACACTTTGCTTCAGTAGAGTTACAAAAGGCGCCAACAAAGCAACCAACAAGGCAAGATAAAGAAAGTGCTCCTAATACGTTCGCCTTTTCTACTGAATCTAAACCCTGCAGTTTGCAGCAGCTTCAGCAATTTGCGCAGTTCACTTGCTTAGCGTATTGTCGTTTCGACTTACATTGCAAAACTTTCATCAATCATGTCTGGAAGAGGAAAAGGAGGAAAGGGTCTTGGCAAAGGAGGTGCCAAGCGTCATCGAAAGATTCTTCGTGACAACATCCAAGGCATCACCAAGCCAGCCATTCGCCGATTGGCTCGTCGTGGAGGAGTAAAGAGAATCTCTGGTCTCATTTACGAAGAGACACGAGGTGTTCTCAAGGTTTTCCTCGAGAACGTCATTCGTGATGCAGTCACGTACACAGAACATGCCAAGCGAAAGACTGTCACCGCCATGGATGTCGTCTACGCTTTGAAGAGACAAGGCCGAACATTGTACGGATTTGGCGGTTAAGTTGCGTCCTCTTGTTTACTGGACGAACGACTGGAGTGGCTCGCCTTCTTCAACAAAACAAACAGCTTTTTTAAAAGCTACCAAAAATGCCAATGTTACCCAATGTTTTAAACCTTGTGACAACACACGATTAACACAATAGATTAATTGAAAATTTTACTTCGCTCATTTTAACTCAACCGTTTTGAAATCAAGACCCTTTAATACCATTCACGAAAGAACATACAATTAATATCTATCTATATATCCCGGTTGAAATAGTTAATACATGCCAATTTTTTGAACACAAAGAATGGTAAGTTATTTCGTAGGCAGACAGTAATAATTCGAAATGTTAACTTTGTTTAGAAGACTGAATAAAATATATTATAATTCCTACCAGAGAGGCTTTTGAAAAACGAAGCTGAAACTATATAGCCTCCCTAGGATAAACAAATAGCACTTGCACACGGGAAAGTATAAAGATAAAGAAAGACCTTCTAATAACCAATTTGAAATAACCATGGTTATTTTATTTTAAACCTTTTTTAAACCATAGTTAGCTATTTGCTGTTGTATGTTGTACCTCATTATCTTTATGCATTTTTTTATTAGGCCGCATATCATTATTTCAGGCTATGAATGTTAGTCTAAATGGTGCACAGCCCTCGAGAAGCAACATGAAAACATCGAATGTCAGCCAAACACTACCTACTCCCAATCGAATATAGCCTACAATCCTAATAAGCTATTAGATGTGTGTAAATCGATTGCCTTTTTCACAAAATGTAATTAGATAGATATGTGTACATCGATAGCCTCTACACAGAATGTGCCTATCGTGCGTGTGACAAGCAGGTACACCAAATCAGTTTTCGTGGTGGTTTTTAAAAAAACCGTTTTCAATGAATAAGTGGCCGGGCCAACAAGTGAGTCCAAGCTTTATGATTTTGGAGCTTTCTGCTCGGTCTTCTTTGGTAAGAGTACTGCCTGAATGTTTGGCAGGACACCACCTTGTGCAATGGTCACTCCACTCAGCAATTTGTTCAACTCCTCGTCGTTTCTAATTGCAAGCTGCAAGTGTCGAGGGATGATTCTTGACTTTTTGTTGTCCCTGGCGGCATTGCCAGCCAACTCCAAGATTTCTGCCGAGAGATACTCGAGTACGGCTGCAAGATAGACGGGAGCCCCCGATCCAACTCGTTCAGCATAGTTTCCCTTTCTCAACAATCTGTGGATACGTCCGACTGGGAACTGAAGACCAGCTCTGGATGTCCTCGACCTTGCCTTGGCCTTAGCTTTTCCTCCTTTTCCGCGTCCAGACATGTTTCTACACTGGCAGTTCTCAAATTGAAAATATGAAATGGTCCCTTTCTGTAAGATGAACAAATTTGTTCGCAACTGTCTGCTTGCCCGCCAAAGTGGGAAATTTGTAAAGGGCATTTACTCGAGATCTACCAATCAACACCCCCGCTATCGACCGCGAACAATAAGCGAACACGAGACAGCGAATCGACGTGTGTCACATGGCCTTCGAGCTAATCACTCAGCTGCCAACAAATATACTAAAAGCTTGCGCTGGCGCCAAAAGACCAGATCACTGTTGCTTTGTCTATCTATCGAAGATTCTCGCAAGTGAAATTTAAATTTCTTCATTTCAAGATTTCAAGATGTCTGACGCCCCAGCAAAAGGAGGAAAACAGGCCCCAAAGGTTGCCAAGAAGGGGGAGAAGAAAGCAGGAGTTGGCAAGAAAGGTGGCAAGGCTGCCTCTGGAGATAAGAAGAGGTCGAAAAAGCGCAAGGAGAGCTACTCGATTTACATCTACAAGGTACTTAAGCAAGTCCATCCCGATACCGGCGTTTCAAGCAAGGCCATGAGCATCATGAACTCGTTTGTCAACGACATTTTCGAAAGGATTGCTCAAGAAGCCTCGCGTCTCACCCACTACAACAAGAAGGCAACGATCACGTCGAGGGAAATCCAGACTGCCGTCAGGCTTCTCCTTCCCGGTGAACTTGCCAAGCATGCTGTCAGTGAGGGCACCAAGGCCGTTACCAAGTACACAAGCAACAAGTAAACTTGTCGTATACACAAACGAGTGTTTCCTCGTCGTCTACAATCAAAAACAGCTTTTTTAAAAGCTACCAAATTAACCAATCTCGTTGCTATACCCACTAACACACACGATGTGGGGTTTATTTATTTTTCAGGAGAGGGGAGGGGAGAGGAGGGCGTTATAGCCTGGTTTATTTATGTATGGCATTTACTCTCTTATTGTACCGTAAATTCTCGAATGAACACCCACCGTGGAATAAAAAATTGTGCATTAGCGCCTGCGATTGAGACATGCCAAATTATTACAATATTTACATGATTTGTCTGACAATGGTGGTCACATATTCAATGGAAAATTAAAGTTATAGGATGAACAGTCAAGACTTAAAAACCTACCTATGAGAATTAACTTTATTCTAACTTATATGTAATATATAACACAGAGCCTCCATGTTCTACCCATAAATGTTATTTGCTCAAACATTCAGCAAATTTGTATTGTATGGATAATGAGCCAAGACATATCGATATAACATATAACAAAACATGTCGATATAACAAAAGTTTCTGGAGCGTTTGTCCATTATTGTTTTTAAAAAGTGAAAAGTTATTCTTACCTGAGTCGGTATAAGTCAGCTTCTATTATGTTCAAATACAATCGAATCTGGATTGAAAATACAATTTCAGTAGTCAAAACGTGGGAAAGAATAAAACTTATATGAGATACTTTAATAATAGGGGGTGGTCTCTCCTCGATTAGTCTAACTACTGAGAGAGCTTTTCCTGTAAGTAATTCCCTCCATACAATCTATCTTGTGTCTATGTTTTGTATTGGTATATTGTATTAATTTCTTGTATTTTAGATGTATGCTTGTCTTGTTATTGATAAATTGTATGTAGTGGAATTTAAAAAATGAAAACTGAACTGAGCTGAACTTTGTCATTGTCAAAATTTCCTCTTTGTTCGCTAAGGATTCAATTCTCTTACTTCTTTCTATATATGATTTGCTCGAACTGCAAATCGGTAAGTTGATTAGCATGAAGGGAGAAGGCGCCAATGCAAGCTTTTAGTATATTTATTTTTTATTTCTTTGGACAGGGGCTTTCTCGTGGGGGGCTTATACGAAGGGGTGGGGCTAATAAAATTATTGTAGACATTAAGGAGACATTATTAAAAGACCTCGTTTATTTTAGTAAGAATTTCTTTATGAGCACTTAATTAATTACTACCAAAGTATGAATTTGTTGTGGTAATTCAGTAAAACGCCATTGGCAACCTCAAATGGCAAAAATCGTCAAATTGAGGGGTTCAAGTCGCGAATATACGATAGCTTTATCGAGGGGGGCTTATTGGCAATTTGTAGTTCTAGGATGGGGGCCTATTCGAGGGGGGCTTTTTCGAGGGTGGGGGTGGCCAGTTTGGGGATTTACGGTATACGTATTATTGGTACAAAATGTTTTCAGATTCTGCTAACCCCATGTTAAAATTGACTGAAAGTGTTGGAGTCATAGTAAATAAACAATATATATCATTCCTTCCTGCTACAGATTCTGAATTCAAAACGACATTTAAAGTGATTATTGCAGTTTGCTTACCATAAAAAACATAGTAACATCAACAGTTCAATGTGTATATGGTATGATAAGCTTCTGTCTGTGTTCCCTATGCAATTATATCATAGCCAAACTCAAGACTTTTGCATAAAAAGTAGACTTATTGCTTGCATTCACAGGATAAACTCTCATTGTAAAAATAGATTGTAAGAGAAAGATTTTTCAAAGAGCAACCTGACAACCCGTCATAAATTCACTTCATAAGAATAGACTAATTTTTTACAAGCTTATCATTAAGGTCATGATCTGGTTGTTTTTTCCTTAGTTTTATTTATCAGTTAGTAATAAATAGGGCTGCATAGTTACTTCGGAAAAAACTTCAAAAAATTTTCCCAACAACATATGTATTAAGTTCTTTAGATGTTTATTTAAGGATAAAAATGTTAAGATTACGCAATTTACTCGTAAAAAAGTGGCTTTTTCCCCCCTAAACAGACTTTTTTCAATTTTAAGCATTTATGCTCAATTATGCATTTATGCTTAATTAACTTGAGGACTTCCACTTATTTCCATTTAAACTGTTTTTCATTGATTACTTTCATATACGCAAAAACGAGACTTCAAACACGAAAAAGAGGCCGATGGCCCCCGAAAATCCCCGTTCAACATCGATTTATGAAATCAGCACCCTTAAATTGACCAAAAGCACTTGGACCCATAAATTTTGCTCTCGGGCGACCATTCCCCTATTCTCCGCCTGGTCTATAAGAAGCAGTCGTAAAAAATGGCAAAAATACGAATACAACAATGGAAATCAACAGCCTTTAGAGTAAAAATAGATCGGTATGTAATTTTTACAGAGTTTAGAGGAAAATAATGTTGAATCAGTCTGAAACAAAATTATCGTATACAGCTTTCTACAATTATCATATAAAAAACTAGAACAATATTAGAAAAATTAGAAGATATTTAGCAGTTGCTGAATCAGCTACACACATTTCTACAAGCACAAAAAAGTTTACGCAGCTTTGAAATGGCTATCCGATTCAATTTAGTACAAAAATAAATCTTTTCTCGGAGTTAAAGAAATAATTTTTTTTAAAAACGTGCTTAATTATTGCAAAAAGTTGTTGTAATTTGAGCAGCGTTTTTAAAAGCTTGATTAGGCAACGTGTGGGAATGTGGCACTGAAGCACACAATTGATGGATGATAAAAAACTTCATAAGCCTGAAATCTTTAGCAGTGAATTAAGCATCTTGAAGGATTGAAAAACAATTTAGGGTGGCTTATTGTAAACAGGAAGAATGGGCAACTAGCGTATATTTGTTGAGGAGCTTTGGGAGACGAACAAGAGAAAATATGTTCTTGAGTCAAAGAAATGCGCATGGAACTCGATCATCATCACGATACATTGCTCCTTGCCACAAGGATGAAGTACATCATTGGACTCCTCAACAAATACTGTCTTATTACGAGGGAGACTAAATCCATCGGGGACAGCCTTGCTTATGAGTAACAGTTAGAAAATATAATGCAAGGAGGCAATGAAAACACAAAACCTTGATGAGTGACCTTTTACGATTACTGCGCAAGAAAACATAGATAAAAAATTCTAAACGATTCCGCATAGAAAAACGACACTTAATTACCAATAGTGACTGCTTTAGTGAATCCTGCTTCAGTTTAAATATAAAGGAGTGCGCTGGGTGATCGGCATTCGACAAATATGACATACAGCCAAATTTTGACCACATGTCTCGCAGGAACTATGTCCGCATCCGAATACGGAATTGGGCAGACGCTCAAAACAAATTTTGCATTCAAAATTGCTTTCCCGGTTGATCGGTCTTTTTTCCACAGGTTTTGGGCCTGTAAGATAGACAAGTCAAATCCATTGAAGTTATTTTTTACACAAAACTCTTTCTAAGTTAAATTGTAGGACATGGGCGTCCACATTTTCTATCACTGGTGGTCCTTGATCTTGTTTGTTGACATCGTTTGTTGCTTTTATTAAAATTTATATAGTTTATATAGAAAGGACTAAAATATATATTTTGGAAAGGGATTGCAAGGGCTTGGTATATATTACAGCATGGTTGATATCAACTATGGTTACAGTTGGATAATTGCAAGCATTTGAGCAGTAATTGTATAATGAATGAATTGCTTATGCGAGCCTAGTTCACAAGAATAATGTGAAAATCTTTCCCTACTCCAGTTAGGAATCAAAAGAAGAAATAATAACTATAGCAGAATGTTAGGATCGACAATGCGGCAAATTAATATTCTCTCGAAATCATCGCATTCGCAAAACTACGATTAAAGATAAAAAAACAAATAATCTCACCGATAAATTTCCTTTGATCGATCAGTTTATCACATAATTGACACTTCTTGAATCTATGTGAGCAGCCTAAAATACAATCAAATATTTATTACACTTGGTTTTCTGAAATCGTCGCTAAATACAAAGTTGCTAGCGTCATAGAATCGTAGAGAGGTGAAAATTTAGCTTTTTCGGCGATTCGCATATGTATGGGCTTGCTGGCATAAGCAATGTGGCCAGGGCCGCAGAGAGGGTTTATGGGCCCGGGTCAAAACGAAAGACAAAAAGCAAGGCACGCTGGAGGCGAACCTTTTAAGGAGTCCGGGGAAAATTTCTGAAACGATGTTTGCTAAAATTGCGGCTATTTTGGTGGCCGAAATTGCCATAGTGGCTATTACTTCTTTGATCATTTCAATATAGTTAAAAAATTACTTGTATCCTATCGTCGTAATGCATGCACATTTCTTAACTATTAAATATGCATTTCTTTATAGTGCTGCCGCTTGACCTCAAAAATAGGACAAAGTGTCCACTTTATAATACAAGCATAAAAGTTGGTACAAGTACAAAATTGGACATGCTGAATAAGATGAGATGCAGACCCCACTTCAAAAATGCCCCTAAAAGCTACTTTTAAACTGGGATACCCTTATCCAGTTCCTTCTTTGTCTTCTTCTATATCTTCTTGACATGCTGAGAAAGACGAGATTTCCCCCAAAAAGGCCCCCAAAAGCTTTGTAACCACGAAGAAGCTGATACTAGAACGTCTGTCTACGTGAAGAGTATTTCTAGTTCAGGACATGGAAGAGTCGCAATCGAAACGGTCGACACTGATGTTGTCATAAAAGCAATTGCATTGTTTCTTCAGCTCAGCTGAGTACAGCTTTGGCTCGAGTTTGGGACAGGACAAGACAAAAGATGGTTACCACTCCACGATTACACAAATGCATTTAAAGAAAGGGTTGGCTTTGGCTTCTTATTTAGGTACGCGTTTACTGTCTGTGACACAGTTTCTTCATTTTGTGAAAGAGGCAAAATTTGTTTGGAAGATTTGTTTCATGTAACGGTAGCTTTCATTGCTCTATCAAGTGTTACTAACCAGTGGCGTAACCAACGTAGGTTGGGGTTCGAGCAGCTCCTAAGAGTCCCCTAGAAGGGGCCGTGTAAAGGTTTTCACGATAAAGGTTTGTTTGCATTAGTTTAAATGAAAAGTGATTTGAGAAACAAAAACTCTCCTGGTAACATGTTACATTAAGATACTAAGTTCGCAAAGACCAGTAGTTCCTTTTTAACTGAGACCATTATTTATTCAAGTTTACTGTGTGAAACGTCCGTTTCAATCTTCACAGATTTTAATAAATTATTTGGATAAGATGTCTTCACAAAGAAAATGCAATGATAGAGCCTTCAAGAGAATAAAGCAACATTAAGCAGCATTATACAATGTAAATGGATTTTGAAAGAATTCAAAGTACGTATACGGTAAACAAACTCTGACCCTTAGCGCATAGTCTTTTCTCTCTTTTTGTTACTTAGAATATTCGATCATGACAAGACATTCTACGTAAAAAATACTTCTAAAAGAAACAGAGAACCGAAGCAGGGGAAAGTCAAAGTGCTGCAAAATTTCGGAAGTTTAGTGGTGCAAAATGATGGTGTTTAAAGTCAAAATGGAGGGTGTAGTAGCAAAAGTACCCACGGGCCTAGTCCTTTTCTATCAAAAAAGTCTCCTCCTTTGTTCTCATGTACCTCCAGCATCCTTTTTTTGACACCGAAATATTTTGAACCATTAAATTCAAGCTCAACTCCTTTATTTTCAACTCTCCACTTTGAAGTCTGTGGCGTCGGCCGTATATTCCTTCGCTAAGCGACACTTTTGCCAGCATGAAAATGACTTTGAGAAAATGCCTGATAATTAACCTCTTTGATATTTTTCACTATCTGAAATTGTTTTGTTCCAAATTGATATTTCAATCTTTTTATCGCATAAATTATTGATCTTGCTGATTTCTTTATTTTTGTCTGGTTTTGGAAAAAATATCATTGTTCAAGGGCCTGCGAGCAAAGTATTACTAACGGCCCTAAACTGTTCCGTTACGCCGCTGCAGTTACAAATGAACCCGTGACCAATTCGCAAAATGCTTCTTCAGAATAACCTTCACTTACATTTGGAGCGTAAAATAAGGAATACAAAACAATAGGACAAAAGAACACATTTTACAACAAGGACAATAATGGCTAATTATACGACACAAGTAAACTTTCTGAGGCCCAGCTGAAGGTGAGAAAAGCGGAATAAATACAATAGATAAAAGCACAAAAGAAAGGCGCGAAGGCAGATGGTAAACTACCCAGGAATGCACAAAAACGAGAAAGGGTGAATGCTGTCTGTCCCTACCATGAAGATTAGAAAATAATATTATGTGGAAATAATAAATAGCTGTGAAAAGAAGAAAATAATCCAAGAGATTGAAAATAAAAATAAAACTATGCTTCAACTAACCTGGCCCCGGGGCGCGAAAGTTTCTAACTTATACTGCCAGAAACTTTCACGTATCCTACCATTCCCATTAAGTCTATCTATAATAGTTACTTTAATATCTTCGAGAAACCCATGATGATCCTATATATATATAAATATATATATAGTATATTAATATTAAATATTAGTTGCATATGTTATGTCATATTTACTGCTATATTTGAATTCCCAGTTATATAAAATGACTATACGCTGCCAAGCATTCACAAAACACCTTAAAACATAACGATCTTGATGTCCTCGACATTAACAAAAATACTGACACTGGATTTTTATGGGTAGTTTCCTCTTAGGTTTGCATTTTTCAATTGATTTTTAGGCTGATAAGATGTCGGAATATTTTCAAAACATTTTTTCGTTGCGCTTTTTACCTTGATCGTCTGAGCATTTTATAGTGTGCGCTTTTGAATATATATAAAACATAACAAAATACAACATAACACAAATGTGTATAAGCCCAGGGGCGCAAATTAAAATTGCTGGATGAGAAATTAACTTACTGTGACAGTAACTGTTGTGTCCACAAGGTAAAAATATTACGTTGCACAGCGAATCATCGCAGCTTTTGCAAGCAGGGAGATGCGGTGGAACAAATAGTTCCACGCCTATGACGTCTTCCTGAATAAAGAAGGTGCTGCAGTATTGATCCGAGGTACTAGAAAATACATTGCAGAAGGCGGCATGCAAAAATAAACATCCATCTAAGCTTCAAACGGATATTAAAAATGTAAACAAAAGCAAATTGATATCATTTCAGGATAGAATTGTGAAAATTCGTTGAAGACATTTGCTAATATTGTTACAAACCAATAAAGGTACAAAAAATAGCAAAACCAAAAACGTTCTTGGTAACTATACTCTGTGAATGCCTTGTGAGCAACTAAATGCATACCAAGTATAAGCAAAAAAACGTTCTTGGTATAAATAACACTGCAAAAACTGAGTAAGGTTATAATAAAAAATTTAAAGCAATAAATATGGACTAACCCTGCATTCACAACATTTCTTGAATAATTCTGCGCATGTTTTGCAAACAGGTTCATGACGACATGGTATAAACCTTGCATCTTTATGATTTTCTCTGCACAAACGACAGTTTTTTATGTCTGGCTCTTTTGAAGTGTTTAATTCTGAAGTGTTATTCGCTGTTACTTTGGTATCCTCTTTCTCAATCGAGCCTTTGACTGGCGCTGTCTCCTGCTGAGGCATTCTCGTCGGCGGGGAGGTCTTGTTTTCTTCTTGGCGGGGAGGTCTTGTTCTTTATAGAAAAAAACATGTTTGCTTACTTTTTTAAATTTTCTAAATACAATTTTCTAAAAAACTCCATTTTAACTTAGGAAACAGGCCCCGTTTGCACTAAAGAAAAAAGAACGGAACTTCTTGGCAGTGTCGAGAAACAGAACGGTTCCACGGCTGTGAGCCAGAGGAGGGTTATGCAGCGATGTAGTAGTTCGGAAGAGGGCCAATGCAAACTTGAAAAGAGCATATAAAGTGAGAGGAATTTACCCTTTCGCTATATCTTTCCGTTTTTCCTGACAAAGCGTAAAGACCAAACTATTAATGATCTACTTGTATCATATTTATAAAAAACTTATAAAAAAAGGATACAGGGATCAATTTTGAGGTACACAAATAGGGCCAAATTTCATCCGGAGGAAGGTTTGGGCGATTTCTGGACTCTGCTCCTTGGTTCCATTCTTGATTTGGCACGATACCGCTTCTTTCATCGCTGAAGCAAAAAGGAATGGAACCAAATTTGACCAACCGTTCCTGACCGTTAACACCAAATGGTTAATACTAGAGAAAACAAGTACGTTTTGGGAACGGAACCCAAGAGTTTCGCTTTTTGGCGAAACCATAGAAAAACGAAATCGTTCCCAAACTAGCACGGAACGAAGATACCTAGTGAAAATGCAAGGCCTATCGTGGCTTTTTCAGGAACAGGGCCAAGCAGTTCCGTTCTTCTTTTCTGTAGTGTAAGTGGGGTCTTAATAGCATTCAGTCAGTTTATTTGGACAGAGTCAAAAAAGACAAATAATGTTTTTGTTAAATTAAATGGAGCAGTAAAAAGGCCTTTTAAGCAAAAATATTCAACCATTGGTATGACCTTAGTCGAATCAGGGGTATGCCGTGCAAAAATACAAGGCTATCAAATATATCAAAGTAACCAGAACAAAGTTATCCAATAACCAATATTAGACGAGCCTATCATATACAAGCTTGATTAAATGAGATTTAATCACGTTTAATATGTGACAGGTAAGCCTCTTCGGTGCCCCTTGGGCTTTGTTTTTGGCACAGACTGCACGATTGTGGAGTTTGTGTTTATTGTAGCAGTGCTCGAGTAAACATTACATTGTGCCTTTAATACTCAAAGCAACAAGCGTGCAAGTGTGCAATGGCCTTGGGTATTCAAATTTTATGTTGGCATAGTTTCATTCTCACATGTTCTCACTCGGATTGTGGAGAGCAAAGGTTTTTCCTTTGCGACCCTGCCCACCCAACCCATGTCTAGGTATTCTTCAGATTGTTACATGCACGTTAACTTTATATTTCTTTTCTTCGTGCATTAGTTAATGGCCGTATGGCTTGCGACTTTTGCATGAACAAGGTGTTGCTTGTCGGCGGAAGAAGCCATTGCTTCTTCTTCTCAACCCCATCAAAAACGGTTGGGGTTTTATTTAAGACCGTCTTTGCGATTGGCGCACCGACAGCCCAAGAATAAATGGTTCAAATGATGAGAGAATGCCACTTTCAGTCTTATGATTGACAATGGTAAAATATTCTGATTACCATCTTACCCTTATATGCTAACGGTTTTTGTTTGGTAACCTGGAACGAATATTAAAGTAAAATACTTCATGTCTGTATAGAAAACTACCTTTTCCGCTCTTCGAACTTTTTCAAAAGATCTTTGATATTTTGGTCAGAAACTGCACCAATGACATCAACTCCTTCGTCGTTGCGTATGGATATGTCGGCACCTATTTCAACCAAATAACAGGCTATCGCCACGCTACTTGCTTTTGGCTTCTCAAACTGGGCGACAATCTGCAATAAAAAAGCAGACGGTTTGAAAATTCAATTAACATACCGTACAATGAAGATACAATACAATGAAGATACAATTACGCAAACAAAATCAGCAGCGAACAGCTAGAGCGTTATATCAAAACAATGTTGCATCTTTCTTAGTACTCCAGAGTTCGTTTCTAGGTAAGATATCGTTCCTAAAGTGCTAACTAATTGCCTAACCTCAGATGCATTATTCAACACCTAAAATTAAATTGAAAAGATAGAAGTATGTGGGTGTTGTTCCACGTTTTATGTACATGTTATTTTCCAACCGTGATTTGTCGAGTTAGCCCCTCAGTTGAAGAATTCCCCAACCTCGAAGCGAATTTTTTAATAATCTTCCATATGTAAAATAAGCCCCATTTCATGCAACGTAGAGCTGATTTCATAAGTCCCCTTGAATAAGTCTCTTTCGAATTAGCCACTAACAAAAAACTGCTTAGAAAACAAATTCTCCAGGGGGGGGGGGGCAAATTAAAGAATGTCCGGAACTTGAGATGCAAGGAGCAGTCCCTGCGAAAGACTGTATTGAATTACTGGTGTACAAAATTCTTAAGCAAACACTAATTGCTCTTCAGTTCAATTTTATAAGAACAATTTTATAATGGCTTTGAAAAAGCAAAAACTTTAAAAGAACACGAGCCTCAAAATTGGTCAAAAGTTAAGAACAAATTAAGAACAAGCTGAGGCTCAGCTACTGTAAAATGATTTTTAGCTATGTGTGGGTGCTTTTCGGGTGAAAATTTAAACTTTTCGACAGTTGTCTAACTCACTTTGTTGGCAAGAGCGAAAAAGCTAGAAATTGCACTGCTAGTTTCCAATCAATTTAAGAACAAAATAAGAAAAATCCAGCCTCAGCATTTTGAAGAAAATAAGAACAGTCAGCCTGAACTTAAATTTACTGGTTCTTATAAAAAAGAGTGTATGTCACCAATAATTCATACATACGCTTGGTACTTCCAGGGATACTTCACCAAAGACGTCGCTTGCCAATAATTTAAAAAGCTCATGTTTTTTCAAAACAACATGGAGACTCGTATCTCCATCTTCATCTTGCATATTTATCTCAGCTCCCCGGTCTAATAGCGTCTTCAACATCCCCATATATCCTTCTGTAGCTGCAAGCATGAAAGGAGTCTGACCTTTTGTGTTCTTTTGATCTATCACACAATAGCCCTATAAAATAAGCAACTATTTTGTAACCTCAAGAAAAAAATTGTCCTTCTCTTGGAATGAGTACGACGAATCACACATGTAGTTTAGCGAGGCGCCTGATAGAGAATGGAAAGCAAAATGTTCAATTAAAACACTTTTGAAAAATCATGCTCATAATAAAAAAAAGTTTGATCAATTTTAGGTACATCGTTAAGACCTTGTTCAGCTTGGTGCACATCGGATCCATACGAGATTACCTCTGAAGGCAATCACAAACGTGTTCGGATAGCGAATCCAAAAGCTTTCGATTCGAAAGGCCTATCCAAATTTCCTCTACGTGTTGATTGATCTTCAGGTCCTAATCTTTAAATTAGGCAATCCCTCTGCTATAAAAACATGAGAATTCTTACGTCATATCGGAGAACTAAGCTTTGCTGAAAAAGAATTTGAGTATCAAAGTTTTGTGTATTGATCGAGTTTGGTATTTTTCGCCCTCAAAATCAAGAGATCGAAATCGAGAGAGTAAAAGAACGCGCGTCGAGACTTCTGTATCTACTCATTAAATTGATCTACCAATTTCCTTGTAAATGGTAGGCTTGTTTCAGTCCAATCCTCTAAAAATTCTCTCAACATCAAATTGAACTTTGTATGGAAATTTCTAAGACGTTGAAAACTTGAATCCGTTAAGTATGAGTATCTTTTTTAGTATGAGGACTTAAAATCATTTGCCATAAAATCTGAACAATTTGAATCAGTCTTTGGCAAATAAATTTAACCTTTGGTTCCAAAAGCCGTAAAATCACGAGACGAAAGTCTAAAATTGTTTACCGGGTGGATTTAAATAAGCTGAAGACTTAAATGGACCAATTTTTGACGAAAAAACAAATGTATAAATGCATGTCAGGCACTAGAAAAGTGCTCAGGCGCCATCACCTGACAAAGTTTGTTAGCTATAGCTTTTTGAGGATAGGGTATCGGAGTTAGCTGGATTGCTTAAGGAGAAAGCCTCAAAAAGACAGTTGATACAAAGGTATGTCCTCGTTGAGGTACAGCTCTTTGTCAATTGTGCAATGTCAGGAGTAACTGTGAAAATTGCAGACCTACGGGAACTGCTAGAGAACCGAATATTAATTACTCGTTGAATTATGACCTTTCATTTTTTTCTATTGATAATAAAAAATAATAGCTATCTCAACATGTTTGCAAAATAATGCCACAACTAAGGGCTTGTAAGTCCAAAAAATAGCTAGGGTGGGGCGCATCACTCAATGCTGTGACGTAGAAGATGACAACCTCTACATTGCAGACTTGTCTATTATGGTCTCTTCACTGTTGTTTTTTGGTTCTTTTACACATATAATGGGCAGCTCTCTGAAGATTTTACCCACCGCTAACCCTTGCATCACACACTCGTGTGCTTTCTTCTGACCCTCCTATACACCTTCACTTGTTTTATTGATTCTTTTGGCACAGAAGAATCAAGGTTTGGCTAGAAGTGGTTCGATACAGTTGGGAGGGAATTGTGGAAACAATTTTCCTTCTGTAAGCGATTAGATATACAGGTGTGTCAGTGTACAGCCTAAAATGTCCCATTGTAAACAGGGCGTGTTCACAAGCTAGTGAATAACATAGGGAAAGAGACAAACCTGATTGAGAATATGCAACACTATGCCTTCATAGCCATTTACAACAGCGAGGTGCAGTGCTGCAAAGCCATCCTCTTTCTGCACGTTAACCAGTTCAGGAACTTTCTCCAAGATTTTTGTCACAATCCTGTAAGAGATTTGATCAACACGTTTGGGTCAACGTGTCAATTCTACAAACACTGTTTAATAATAATAAAATAAGGTGCATATCATGCAATAATTAAAAGTGCTTAAAATTCCGTCAAATCTAGATTTCTAGATTGGTCACTGGCTTTTTCCTTAGACAACAGAGATAATAAAATCATCTGATGGCTTTATCAAACCTTTATCATTATCATTTGCTGACGGACCGATTTATTCTTTGAGCATAGATATTATAGAGTCAGAAGAATTCCCCAAGATTCGAAGTGCATAACGAACCTGATCTTTGACAACTGTGGTTTCAGACTGGAATGCAAAGGTTGATATTTTGAGGCTTGACAATCACTATTAATTTGGATGTTAGATTCAAAACCTAAGGTGCTCGATCAGGTAAAGAGTTGAGTTGCTGAAAGTTAGAACAAAATCTGGCCTAAGGGAATCATCAATAATTAGGCATGGAGATGTGGGCAGATCAGCAAACACTTTATAGTTTTTTAACAGAGCTCTAACAAGAAAAATAAGAACTGAGTTGCTGCGCCAGGTGCATCTAGCCTCGTCCAGACATGATTTGCAGCGTGAGGAAACTTACTGGAGGTTTCATACTGGAAGCAGAAAGAGGATGCAGTTGTTCGAGAAAGCGACCACTTAGTGAGATTTTTCCCTAATGGCAAGGGTGTTGTTTAGTATTTCATGGTAAATAGCATGTCTGTTTTGTTTGAAATGCACTTTACCATGAAATCTGCTGTACTTTGGACCATAGACAACGGGGCGTTTTGCTGGCATGTGTTGGAATGAAAGTGATTAAGAGACCCTGAGCTAAGAAGTAAGTTCGTGTTTAGTACGCTCTTCTTTGTCCTTTTGAATGGAATTCAACATTTGCTTTGTGTGTTTCGGGACTGGTCGTACTGGACAACCGACGCTTCATGTGATGATAACGGCAATCTACGTGTCACTATGCTGTGATCGTTGAGCCCATAGCAAAAAGGGGGCAGAAGTGGAATATGAATATAAACTTTATCAACATGTCAAACTCGTAATTAGCTGGTATTGTGTCATGTATCACTTTCGGTACACGTATTCTGGAGGCTAGAATTTCGTTTTTTGAAAATGACGGAAACAGGGCCTACAACACGCCTAAAGGCGATCTTAGAAGGCTGACTCCAATCAGGGCAACAATTATTCACATACCAAGCAAAGACTTCTTTGACAATGCAATAGCAAAGATGACATTAGAAATCGAGAAAAAGATTACAGAGCAACTTGTTTTACGCGACGAAAAGATTATGAAGCTTGAGGAAAAAATTGCCGATCTTGAATGCAAACTAGAGTCTGTTTAACTTCTTGATAAGAAACTCGATGACAAATTACAATGTTATGGAATTTCTGGCAGTTTGCCCATGCTTCTTCAAGACTTTCTTCATAATCGCAAACAAAGGGTTATCTTAAACGGCCAGGCTTCTGACTGGCAAATGGTATCATCAGGGGTACCCCAAGGCTCTGTACTTGGCCCTCTACTTTTTTCAATCTATATCAACGATAAAGTAGACAATATTGACTGTGAAATTAGGCTCTTTACAGATGATACATCACTATTTTCTATGTTAAATGATGTAACTCAGACTGCTTTGAAGATAAGTGAGGACTTAGGTAAAATTAAGAAACGGGCTTGCCAATGGAAAATGGAATTTAATGCTGATAAAACTGAAGAAGTTATCTTTTCTGCATAAAAATAGCAACCATTCCATCCCTCAACTTAGCTAGGAAATCCAATTATTACTAGAAAGAATGAACACAAACATCTTGGAGTAATATTAGATTCTAAACTAAACTTTCAGTCACAGGTTAGAGAAGCTGTAATAAAAGCTAGGAGGGGCATTGGTCTCATAAAATACCTCTCAAAATGTTTCTAGAGATGTTCTAGATCAAGTTTACAAGCTTTATGTAAGGCCTCACCTAGACTATGGAGACATAATATATCACAAGTTTGACCCAGATATGAGAAGCACTGTCACAAAAAGCATTGAACAAGCTCAGTATACGGCGGCTTTGGCTGTCACAGATACCTGGAAAGGGACCAGCAGGCACAAAAATATGAGGAATTTTGATGGGAGTCGATGTATAACAGAAGATGGTATCGAAGATCATGCGATCTTTTCCTGAGCGACAGATACCTTACATGATTCGAAACACACGAAATTATGATCCAAATTTTTGTAGGACAGATCGTTTTTCTAATAGCTATTTTATAAACACAATTTATGGATTTAATCTTCTCGAAAGCGAAATAAGAAATTCAAAATCAATTTGAGAATTTAAACGTAAATTCTCTGTCTTTGTCTTTAATAAGACACACAAAAAACCGGTCTTTGTAAATTCTACAGTAAGGGGCACAAGGAGCTACAGTAACAAGATACTTAACCCAACTTCGATTGCGATTCAGCCCTTTAAAAGCGCACCGTTTTAGACACAACTTTGATTGCCTGAGCCCCTTGTGTGTTTGTGGCGCAGGTGTTTGTGGAACAAGCATTTTTCCTGCACTGCCATTTGTTCGAAGCAATGCGGAACGAGCTCTTTGGTTGGCTTTCTGAAGTCCCTGGACTTAAAATTTCAAACCTCTCCGCAACGGAAATTTTTGAAGTAATACAAAGAGATTCTTTAGATTGAAAAACACAACAGCAGCAACGTCTTTTTATTTTTTTAATTTCTTGATCTACCTCTGAAACATGTAAATTATGTAAAAACTTGTGTGTAAATTTTTCTAGAGGTACCTTACTTTTCCTGATTTAGTTTCTTTTTCTTCTTCTTCCTTTTTTGCGTTTATATTTAGATGTAATTGAAAATTGTAAATGTCACTCATAATGGAGACTAGATGACCTTGCATCCTTCACTATTCTAAGTGGCATGTATTTGAGTAGCTTTGGTGGTGGTTTAAAATTTTAAATGATAAAAAAAACACTTGTGTTGGCCCGCATGAGGCTAAGTCCAGAGTGAGGGGGTTACGTATGACTGCCTGGCACTGTGTAAATTTAGAGGAAGGAAGAATACGAGTGATGCCGTATTTTCATTTTGGTAAGAATTAGACACAAGACTAGGCCTCAATGAATCTTCTGTAATTAATGTGGGTGAAGAAAGAGTGGACAGATCAACGTATAGAGAGCATTGTGGTGAAGATGAAAATGTATTCGCTAGACATAATATAACCAGGTTATGCATCAAAGTATATCTACCATGTTCAAGGTTGGGCTTACAGCTTGAAACAATAAGCTTGTAGGCAGAAAAATCAAGCAGATGTTTTGGACAATGACCATTTGTGAAGGGTTTTCCATGTGACGAGTTTGTTATTCGGGTACTTAATGGAAAAGTTGAAAATATTCCGTGGCATAATAATAATAGTAATAATAAAAATGGATCGAAACTAGTATAATCACAGAGTCGCTCTGCACATGGTCCTCAATGTACAAACCGTGATTTCAAACTTGAGGAAACTAAAATAAAAGCATATTAAATAAAGCTCATTTTAGCAGTTTCAGATTGACGATCTCTTTTTTGCTTTATACTCTGTTTTCTTACAGAAGCATTTAAGCTTTTCTACATTTCCTGAACAAATTCTTTCCGAATTGAATTGCTGGAAATTGCGTATACAGGCATCGGCGGTAAAAAGTGAACGACGAAATGTATCAAATTGAAAAAGGACTGTGAGGGGGGAATAAGAAAAAGTTCAAATAATTCAAAACTTCAAATAAGAAATGCTCCAAAACTTACTCGTTTTTTCCAGAAAAAACAGCATGATGTAAAGGATTAAATCCTCGCCGATTCACAATTGTAAAGTCAATGTTTTTTAGCTCAATAAGGAATTCAACGGACGGTTGCTTATCCTGTCCGATAGCATCGTGCAAGGGAGTGTCTCCAGCTGTATCCTTGAAAATAAAAAGCCGAATGCGAGAACCCTCTCAGAGCATTTAAAGGCCAAATTGACGAATTAAATTTTGCACTGGCAAGACTAACCTGATAACTAGAAAACTGAAACTGGCTTACTGGGTTACTGGCTAACCTGAGCTATAGAGCCTGTGGCGCCATCGATAAACATTTTTAAAAATATAGGAATTAACTCTATTTAGTAATTTTTCAAGATATACTGTTCTATGTTTCTGAAAATAATTTTAATGTATTTCATACGCAGTTTTGAAGTAAATTGCATATTTGCGAAAGCGTATAATATATTCAGACTACAATACATAACGAAAGGAAGTATTTAGATCTTGAATTCTCAATTTCTTCTATTTTACAAAGCTTCTCTCTTATATCACAATTCGTACAGCAATATTATTGAACTATCAATTCTAGAGATCTGGAGCCTATTAACCTATCTTATTCCAAAACACCGTTTGGAGGCATTTTTTCGAAAATAGTCATGAATTCATGCTCTTCAGAAACGTATATCACATCAAAAACGTACAATAAATCAATACCTGGGTATTTACGTCAGCCTTGGCATCAACAAGAATTTTCATGACTTCGACATGTCCTAAGTAAGCAGCGCAATGAAAAGCTGTCATTCCCTTTCCGTTTGATTTGTTCATTGCCACACCTTTTTTAACCAAGATCTTTACAATATCCACACGCTTCCTAAAGTTGAAATATCAGTAGTTATAACGATAAACAATTGAATTCGGACAATTAAAGAAGAAATTAAGGCGAATCGGGATATAGCAACCCGATTAACCTAGTGTCATACATGTCGAGGTGTTATTAACTGTATTGACGTAATACAGGCTTCGATAGGTAGGCTTTGAAAGGTAGGTTTTAAGAGATAGGTTTTGATAGGTAGGATTTGATAGGTAGGTTTGTGATCAGATATCGTTCTTTCTACAAGCTCGCCGGACTCTAAATTTCAACCTCCTAGCCGACACCTGAAAATGGGTATAAAAAAGTGTAGAGGGGCATTAGGAGGGGCAAAAGGTCCACGACGAGCCCTCCGATGGGGCCTTTGCTCCGATGGAGCCCGTAATAATCTTACACCATGTAAATATCAGATTATTACAAGATCTTTTTAAAATACAAAAACCTACTTCTTGCGACTGTTGAGTTTATCACAGATACAACCGATGTCCACATTTCCTTGATTCATGAAAACAATATTTTTGCATAAAAATTGACTAGACTTTTATGTATTCAAAAGCTCTAGACTATTATGTCTTTTAAGACATCTTTATATGTATCAAAATATATTTATATTCCCTAGCTTAAAATCTTCGTTAATTATTCTATCATTTCATACTATGAAGAGTATCAGACGAAAAGCTTGAGCATGTCTTAAAACATCTGCGCGGTTCAAATCCTTTTTCAAATTTTGCACCACCTAAAAGTGTTTGCATCACCCGACTTTTCGACAGCTGCAATGTATATCTTAGACGGCACGTCTTGCTTCGTATTGCTTGAAACACGTTTATACTGCTACAGAACATAAAGATGCTGATGACTTACTTCAGAGATGCGCGGTGAAGGGCAGTGTCACCATCTTTGTCCTGAAGAAACCAAAGAGGATCGTATTATACTACAGAGATAAATCAGCTCCAAACGAAAAAAATAGACTTTGCGGTTAATTTCCACGGCACAAAATGAATGATGGCAGGATGACCATTGCGAAGCCTTTTTGGATATACAAAGATTAACCTATTGCTTTCCTCCAACGGCAGATCTTTATCATAGTTAGGTCTGTTAATTCAAAATCTTGCAACAATTGTGCAAAATATGATACCAGTATGAAAACTTCACAACTTTTGTAGTTTCGGGTGTAGAATATGATGCGAAACTGACCCAAGCTGAAAAACTCCCCAAAAAGCTATTTTGATCTTAAGTTAACTTTGCATCATATTCCATGGATTAGATCGTAAATAATTACCAAACTCTGCGCAGATACACAGACTACGTGAGGAATTGGACCAAGTAAATTGTTTAAAAAATAGATAATGTGGCACCTTAGGGACCTTATTTGCTTTGCATGACATTTCACACCTAAAATTATATATGAATACCAAATTTTGCGGAAAAATACTTGTTAAATCGTTTACAAATGATATTTTCATCATTAGGATGGGGTTGATAGTTTTTAAAATAAAAATGAGGTAATTTATGGACCTTTATTGGCATGAAATTTCACCCTTCAGTTTGTGTATGATTTTGCAGACATACCCTCGTTATATCACTCGCAAATGACTACTTTCAATTGAGAACTGGAACAAAGTTCGATGTTCTAAAAATAGTTTTTTGAGGAACTTTCGGCTTGGGTCTGTTCCACATCATATTCTACAGCTCAAACTACGTAAGTTGTGTAGTTTCCATACTGGTATAATATTTTGCACAATTTTTGTGTCTTCAGACCGGAGTTGGTATCATATTTTGCACGATTGTTGTGCCTGCAGACCGAAGCTGGTATCATATTTTGCATGATTGTGCCTGCAGACCGGAGCTGGTATCATATTTTGCACAATTTTTGTGCCTGCAGACCGGAGCTTGTATCATATTTTGCATGATTGTTGTGCCTGCAGACCGGGGTTGGTATCATATTCTGCACGATTTTTGTGCCTTCAGACCGGACTATCGTTCAAGTGGAAACAAAGAGTGTTCGGCTTTCCGGGACAACCATTCTGCAAATATACCAGACAGCAACACACAGCAACGGATCTCTTTCTATTTCAACGCGTAGTTTCTTTTGCCACTCTAATGCAGACAAATATACGATTCAAATATCACATTCTGAGAAATTATACGTTTTGATATTATTATATTTTTACTAACTAACAATCAATTTCGTGGTGAATAATTCGCTAGCATATAACTTAATATATATTTATAGCAAGCAAAAACTAGCAACAACGCACCTCTTTATTAACATCTGCTCCATTTGACAACAAAAGTTCTACAAATTCTTTTTTTCCAGCATCGCAAGCTATATGAAGGGCAGTTAAGCCCTCCTTGCTGTGATTGACCTAACAGTTAATAAAGAAGAAATAGATAAGACTAAAAGTGCTTGATAAATGAGTACCTTGCAAAATTGCCAGAGGTAAATTCAGTGACAAGACGTTATTTCATAAAACACGAAGAAATATAACAAGATATCATGATTACAGGTTCAATAAAGAAAGTCTACCTCCACCCCCCCCCCCCCCCCCCCCTACCTCTCATTTTGCGATGGTTTGCCGTAACCATAAATTTGGCCGAACTTTTCATAAGGAATAGACGAGAGTTTACTTTAAAGTGCATATGAAACGCACATTTTTATTTGCTCTAATTACTATATCGACTATGCTATCATGAAAAAAAAACACAAAACACCTTCGAAGTTACGGAAGTTTAAAAGTCAACTGTTTGCTTCAAAGCCTGTCATAGAGGGCTGGATCTAGTTTTACAGGAAGTGACGTAAAATGGTTATGTTAGTGCACAATTTTAGACTGCTTTCCAACATAAAACAGTACGACAGAGTTCTACTTGCGAGTCAGTGAACATGTCCGTTTGCGAATATTTCAGTTTGATGGCTTCAACATTTGAATAAAGTGAAGAGGAAGAGCTTGTATGTGCTTCTGGTGGGCCATTTTTACGATAATAGAATGAACCACTCCTTTCTTCGGCAGAAAATTCGGACCGAGTGTCAGGCAAAGCTGTCGGTCGACAGAGACCAGCAGAAGACGAAGATGCAATAAGGAATTATTACTCTGAGTGAAAGGCAAGTAAGATAAGTCATAAAAGCAATTATTAAGTGAAAAATTGACTACTCGCTGTGCATCGTTCCTTTTTCAGTCACCATAGCACGATAAAACCATGTTTGAAATTTCTTAGCCCATCTATTTGAATCCACCTATTTGTCCCAAACCACCCAGAGCAGAATTCCAAAACATAACACTTGATTAATGTATGAAAAAAATTAATCACATCATTATCATTATTTTACTATGATACGCGTGTTTCTGAACCGGTAACTAACTTATATTTACGGAATTAGCCCATATTTTTATATCTTTTAGATAACTAGCTGCCATCTAAAGCATTTCAACATTTCATAATTGCCACAGTTTCATGTCTTGATAAACCTTTTTTGGTTTGAGGACTGAAGGTATAGCATCTCGTCGAATTTGAAATTAGGGGCAAGGCTGGCTCATTTGTTAGAGTCGCCAACTCTCTTGATTCGCTCTGGTCGCGCAACTTGGCGAAATCGAATCAACAAGTCAGCGCATCGGCGAACGCGACCAGTCGCCCAGAATTCCAACTGACCTGAACTACTCAGCGAAAGGTCGCGCATTCGCAGCGAATGAGGAAGTTCAACTTGCGCATGCTCCAACGTGCATTCGCTCAGTCGTGCGACTAAAGCGAATAAAGTGGAAACCCGTCTTAATTCCAGGCGTAGGAATCACGAGGTGTGAGCATATCGAGAGGAAGGACCAGGACACTGCTCGATAAGCATAAGCTTCTCTGCAAAAAAGTGAAGGGCCATGGCCAATCCCCTGGCCCAGCGGTGTTGAGTAAAATGATGGCTCTACATCTTTACGATGCAATTTGATTGCACCCAAAAATTTCGTATACTTTGGTCTTTTGGTAAGCTATGCAAAGTAATACCAAGCGGCAAACTTCTGTTGATGCGGTTATTTCCAGAGGGCAGTCCAGCAGATGGCAGTCCAGCAGATGGCAGTCCAGCAGATGGCAGTCCAGCAGATGGCAGTCCAGCAGATGGCAGTCCAGCAGATGGCAGTCCAGCAGTTGGCAGTTCAGCAGATGGCAGTCCAGCACAACAGTATCTTCCTCCGTAATCTCTGTTCCTTCTTTTTGTGACAAATTCAAAAGAAGAATTCGACAACCACATTCACACATGCTTGTTAAGTTCAATTTACCCTTTTGGAAAACACGCAGCAGTGGTGTTTTCGTTCCCTAGAGCCGTGCACACTGATTTACAGTAATGTGTCACAGTTGAGTATTCCTAATTGATTTTCCGACATTAGATGACATTGCTTTGAGTAACCCAAATAAACACGTTACAATAACGCAAAATTTATATCTAGGGGACAACAGTATATCCTTCCCATAGTGAAACCATGCAGCTGTTTAGTCTTATTCAAAGAATACACGACCATTTTTCTTCACAGGGGTCACATGCAGACCTCATTAATCTGCGCGAGTGGGGCTCGCAGGCACAAAAGCTCGTGCTCCGAATTTCTGCAGGCACTTTTCTGAATCGATTTTTATTTGTCTATAATTTCATTCAATCATGCTTTCTGTTGATATCTTCCTTGGTATTGAAATTGAAATGTCAAGTAGAATTCCAAAGGCTTCAGTTGTAAATCTTTATTACCCAAATAACAGGGAATTGTTGCCCCTATGGCGCCAGTTTGACACTCAATTGCCAAAATCAAGTTAGCTGTTTATCTTTTTCTCCCTATTTCTCCTTGATGAATCAGATCACTTTCAACCAACTGTTTGATCTTTTTTGTCGAGCAAAGTGTAATGACTTGAAAAACTCCATCGTGTAGAGTAAGCTGGCGAAAGCAGGCTTCTTGAAGGTAATGTCGTCGAGCATGGCGTCTGGAAACTATCGCGTTAGCACTGGTGGATTTAAGGAGGGGGCAACTAGGGGCAGTTGTCCCTCCCTCGACGAGTTCCAGAGAGTCTGTGCCCCTTTTTGCAATTTTTGCGCCCAATTTGAGTAATGAGAATCAGGTGAAAAGTTTCTGAGACCGTTCGGTTAATTTGCTTCAAGGATTACCTCAAAGTTATGTTGTTTATTCTGAAAATGGATCTGAAATTGTTGTATACAGCGTACTTTCGTCAACAATTTTTGAAAAATTTTCAGCGCCCCCACAACCAACTGCCCCTCATTCAAATTTGCTCTGGATCCGCCCCTGCGCGTTAGTGCAAGTAAGAAAAGTAAAGTAAAATGCAGAGTATGTCTGTCTGAAGTTTTGGAGCAAAATTACAAGGTACACCTCCAAAGAATTCACCAAGAAAAAATTCCGGCGATTTGCGACAACACAAACAAGCCTGTATTTCTTCAATTTTTGGAGTGAAAGCGGGACAGAAAAGAAAACTAGGTCGTCCAGACACCGTCACTGATTTAGAACCGGTTGCAAAACGAGCCTTAGATGAAACAGATGCTTATAAGTGTGCCACTACTTCAGATTCACATTTGGTTTCTTGTGAAGAGCATTCTGCACAGAGAGGTTGAAGGATTGAGTTCATCAACCCACACAGAGAAGGAAGGCAATGAGGGTGTGTTGTCGGACTTGCTCATGCAGTTAATCGGAAAGCTCGGGAACATGTCTATGAAAATTGACAAAATTCATGAAGTGATTAGAGATAAAACTAAGGAGAAATAAAAGCCAACAATAGCCATCACTCGAATAATTGATCCTTTTCTACCCGAGAGCTTTTTAATGGGCAGTTGCTGTTCATTAGCTGAAATCCTTACAAAATTTTGTGAATCTCGCTATGAAAACGAAAAATTAGCACATCTGAGATCTGCTAATCACGTCAAGGAAGTCAATACAAGCAAAACTGCTGATGAACCAGTTGAGAAATATGACAAATGGGAGCACTTAGTGGGAAAAAGATTGGCCGGATCTGCTACTACCCTTTCAAACTAGGGGGACCTGATACAGATTTTGAGCCTCTCGCATACCTGCATTTTGCGAATCAGTCGGATATTGGGCGCATTAACCATTCAAATAACTTTCTTGCAAAATTTTTACTGTTTATGTCAAACGAAGTTAAGAATCCCTCGACAAATTTTTTTGCTTGCCCCTTAGAACAAACAGGTTTTTGACCAGCAGGAAAGATTGGAGCTGATAAAGCAACATAGAAGCACAGATCTCAGCAGTTTGTAACATTTACATTCCTGATTCTCTTGATGTGCTGCATGCATTTTCCCTTGGTCATCCTGTGGTAAAACGTCATAACAGTGAAAGGGTTACTGGAAGCATTGCAGAATGCCTTCAACAATATGATATCGCCCAGTCTCAGTATCTTGGAGGGTCATTTGATGGTGCGTATTTCTCTCTTGGCGTTCCCGATCGACTAGACTTCTATTTTGGGCTCAGCGGAGACAAGAAAAAGCACCATGATTGGGGTCCTCTCCATAGAGCCGGGTTGCAAGACACCCACATACGAAAAGATCCACACTATGCTTGGTTGGTTTTTTGCTCAAGAACCATCGGCAGAATCTTTAAAGTATTCAATTTCGGCAAAGAATTTTAGCATTTTTATTATGTAGCCAAGCAAATGAAAGAGGGAGGAGAAGTTGATATCAGCTTCCAAATGCCCAGTGCCTTTTCGGAAACAAGGTTTACAAATTATGCAAGGAGAGTATACTACGCTTTTTAGGAAGATTTTCTAGCTATTATCAGAATGTTAGAAGAAACTCAACTAAAGAAGCTAGGGAAAGGCAGCGAAGGCCGCAAGAAAGGAGCAGTGGCAAGTGCGCAATCAAACAAAAGATTTGTCACACTCTTGTCTGGAATATGTGACATTTATGAAGTTTTTGGTCACGGTGTCAATATTCTCCAGACTGTTAATATGCTGTCTAGAGATAGGTTTACAAGATTCGAATCAACAGTCATTTAAAGATATCATGAAATGTTGTCTTCAATAGATTATCAGGCTTGCCGAACACCGAAAAAGGAATGTCTTTGGCCACTTTTACACAAGGATTTGGTTGATATCGAGCATGGCAAATACAGAGGGATGCCACTTGCACAACCTCACCGTGAAGAAAATAAGATGAGACAGGGTCAAAGCAGACAGGCCAGCAACATTCAAGAAGAGCAGCAAGGGATTGTTATTAAACAGGCAATAGCCACACTGCAGAAATTTGTTGAAAGGTTGTCCAGTGATTTGGCTCACAATGTTTATGATGAGAAAGACCTGACATTTCTTGATCTTATAATGCCCCTCGTTGATCTTAGGTCTCTAGCACTAAGAATTAAAGAAAAAGGATCACAGCATGTAGCTGCACTCAAGGGCTATCAGTTTATCTCAACTGCAAAAAAAGTAGCAAACAGCTTAGCAGATGTTCCTGACCACGAGCTGAGAATTCAGTTCAGAGAGTTCGTGAGAAGATTGGAGAACATAATTGCACCTCTCCACAAAAAAGGTATCTGCAGCCTTGACCTAATTAAAACATTTCTGAATAAAAATTTTAAACATTATTGCAATATAGAAATGATTCTCCATAGCATATGTGTCGTTGCTGCAAGCATGTCAGCCGAATCTGTCATTGAATCGATTGTATCAATCTACGAAAGCAGAAATGAAAAATGTAGATCGTTATCAGAGGAAAGAGCAGAATTCGAGATGATGATTGCCGTAAATTGCCCAGCTTTAGAACATGCAGACCATGTTATAGAAGCAAGCATGTAAAATTACTGGAAGGGTAAAAGAGGCCCTTCTTGGCACTTTGTACGACGATCAGAAATTGTAAAAGATTTTATTGCATCAAAAGTCATCAGTCGTAAGATAAATGCATAACCAAACTGCCATTCGTGTCATGATTGTTGCTTTATACTGAAATCAAACGGAATGAAATAGTAGTTGAAGTTACATAGTAAAAAACTGATCAATGGCATGGTTCTTTAACTTTGTTTAAAGAAACAACAAATCTTACAACTATTTCAATGAAATGAAAATAAAATCCTGAATCACTAGCCATGAAAAAAGCTGTGAATTGAACCAATAGCTTGATCTAAAGTGAAAAATTCAAAACATTGGAGAGTCCTTTTACTGAAGATGTCTTTATTTGATGAAACACATTGCTTATTATTTTTATGTACACGTTATATATTGCTATGCCATCTCAGCAATTGCTATGCCATCTGTTAAGTTTTATATGCAGTTTAAGTTCATGATAATATTGATATGATTTTGATATACGTTAAGTTGGTATAACACTAAGCGCAACCAGAAAATCAGATTCAAAATTTATCAGTATCAGTATCTCAAGCTGCACCTTATATTATTTGCAGGCACATTCTTCACTCGGCTTTCCGCTCACATCACCAAAGGTCCGACTGTGCTTTTGTGTGAAACATTTATGTCGTATGCGTGTCGTGTCGTATGCATGTCGTGTCGTATGCGTGTCATTTCGTACGCATGTCGTATTAAGGAATATATTTCAGTGGAACATACCAGTGCTGGTTTATTTTCCAAAAGACGCTTGGCTTTTGAAACATCGTTTTCAATTACAGATAAAAAAATCAGGTCTTCACTGCCATTCATCGAAAATCCAGAAAGCAAATCCGCCAGGAAAGAGCCAGACGTTTTATTACCTGTTTGAGAAATAAACCATCATTATCTTGATTCATTATCTATTATCGTATTGGTCAGCCTCAGCCTAACTCTTTATTGATCAAAGACTGGCAGACGCACAACAAGGAATTTTCGACGGCAGAGGCCAAAGCCACAAAAAGGGAGATTTTATCAATTTCTAGCATCGATTTAAACTCGATATAAATTTTTTCAAAAAGGTTAGATAATCAGCGACAGTATTAGGGACTGCGGCGCCTGTGGCTGTAAACATCTGCGGGACCCTTGTTCTTTACAATTTTTATTCTTTTCCTTGGGGGAGTGGCTACAAGCGCGGGGCCCCTAAAATCACCACTTTAAAAACTTCCCCTAGCCTGCTGCACTATGAAGGCGTCAACGACAGCACCAGGGACGCCGGAGAAAGGGGGCGCGGGGGTCAACCACCCCTGTTAGCTTTTGATAGAAGGGGCAAGAAGGGCCAGAGTGCCCTTTTCATAAATGTGCCCTTGAAGCCAGCCAATTGTAATAATCAGAGAGATTCGTATAAAATTCTGATTTAGTGCTTAATTCATGATGACATTTCTCAAAACTTGTAAAATAAATCCTTATGACAAAAATTAACCAATTTTCAAGATATCCACAGATAGTCGGGAGTTATCTTTCAAATGCACTTTTACTCAAACCTGCCCCCCCCCCCACTTGCCCCTTGGTCGTTCTGTGGGGAACTTCTGTTTTCAAAATCATACCTGTGCCCTTTCGATCTCCAATTAGTGTAGTGGAATTAGATATAAAAACGGTCTAGCCCGCACAAAAATAATATAAAGCTGAAATTTGGCACAGATGTCCTATACTATGTTGGAAATGACCAAAAAAAGCCCCATCGATTGGACATTGGGAATTCCTTATTTGGGCAAATCCTATAATGGCGTAATTATCAGCAGGGGTTCAAGTTTTGATGTTGCTAGAACCACATTGTATGCACATCTTTTGAAAGAGAATTTCATGCGCAGTTAAGAGTCCCGTTAAACTTTCAGTAATCCGTGTATTATTTTGGAGGAAATCTAACACATCTAAAATGCACATGGGCCCCTATATGTTAGTAGGCCAATGGGCCCCAATGGGAAATGTGGCCCTGTTTATATCTATTTTTCCATGTAACTCTATGTGAAAAATCTTGATATGATTATAAACGAAATCAAACCCGAACAGGGCCCTAGCTCCTTTTGCAGAATTATCGTGGCCCTTTGCTTTTGGCAATTATCTTTACTAGAACAGAAAGAAAGACAATTTAAACACTTTCTGGGCAGCGCAAAATCTCTAGCAATGCAAAAAACATCAAGGAAATTTTTTGCCTCACATCTGCAGTCATGTTGTATCCCTATATCGTAGTCTATTCATTTCGTTCACTAACGCTTTACGTTAGAATTACAATGAAACTCACCTGTTGGATTGTTGTTGGGTCCATTCGACGTCTTTTTCGTAAGTGCAGCAGGACTGAATGTCCAGGATATCGCCCCAAAACCAACCTTGATGTCACCATCACTATCAATTTCTTTAATGACACCAGTTTTTCCAATAGACTGAAGACAATGGATTGTGATTAATAATCATGTCGAAAGTGCATGACACTCAACAGAGAGCCTTCACTATGCCCACACTGTAGTGGGTGAGCAAATGTTAAACGTTAAAGAAAAATAATTTTAACAGTAACTAACATTTCAATCCATCATTATGATTCCGACCAAGCAAGTCCTTTTTATGAAGGTATATATAGTACCTTTATCAAGAGTCGTACTTAGAGCAAGGGGTTATTGATCTTTTATAAATATGTCTGTTCAAGTCTAACAGATTAACAGATGAGTGATACTTTAGTTCATGGATCTGGTAGACTCTAAAATGACTTCAACTGAACGTCAGTTGGTCTTAACCTTCTCATCTTGATAACTAAGCATGCACAGATCAATATACAAGCTGTAACTTACACAAAACTTTATGTACGCATAGGAGATCATTGGCTAACTAAGTTTGGATGAAAGATTAGACTCAACGAGCTTGGTTAAGAAACAAGAGACATCAAAATCACAAAACGGAAGACGCGCTGAAAAGTACCATTTGCATTTGATCAATCCATCCTCCGTGGCCATTTTGCATCTTCTCAACTACTTCTTTATCACCCAGTACAGTCACAGAGTCGTTTACTGCGAAAGATTCGACCTAAGGAAACACACGTCATATTGCATTTCTTAAACCAGAGATGGCAATAATAATTTTCTCTTTTTGCAGTATTTCTTCTACAAAATACAAATCTTTTAAGTCTATCAAAAGCTTTTCAAAATGTTACAGTTCAACAACAATTTCAAGAAGTAACAACAGCTTTACAAAATTCAAACCAAGCTCACGAGCAAAACAGGAAACATTTTCTACCTATTAAATTGTCGTCAAAAGCTGTAGCATTACGCTAGAGACGCTGAGCTAGCATTTAAACGACCTTGGGATCCATGTTTGAAGATTTTGTACCATTTGGCGTTTTCTTTGTATTTTTTCATAAACAATGATTAAATAACAATATACAAGGTCTCGCAGCTAGCAAAAACTTCCTTCGTGAACCCGTACTAAAAAATTTACCGATCAATAGGACCATTATAAAAGGAGGGGAAAATTCACTCGCTCCAATCCCTGAACCAAAATAAAATAATGCAATTTTCAGCCCTCCAAACTGACACAGAAATAAAGTTATTTTAAATAGTTTTGGTTTATTGTTCAGCAGCAGTCAAGTACATTCACAACACTGCTGTCTTAGAGATTATAAACCCCATAGAAGTGTTGTAAATCTTTTTTAGGCTATATAGTAAACATTATAGTAAACATAACTGACGAACACAATCAGATATGATACGAGAAGCACAATCTAAAATTATTTAGCGAATAGATAAGTAAAAATATAATACAGTGATTTTACGTACTCCGTTTAATAATGATGAGATGACAATGGAATGGGAAAGGGAAAGAGATCTCCATACTTAATCTTAAATAGCCTGATGGAATTTAAAGCTGGTGAGGGGAAGGAATGTCAAAGCAAAGAAAGTGTGTACACCAAAACTTTTGAAAAAACGTTTTTAAGAGTGGAAATCGGTCTAAACGTAACAAGGTACAGCCGCCTAGTCTTTGTGTCTGCCAGGATGGCTTTTATTACGGAGTATGGGGAGACAAAAGCTTTGTCAAATCCTTCTCATTAACATTCAAAAAATAAGATAGAAACAAATAGGGATACCAGTGTCTCAATGAATTGGGACGATCTCGTTTAGAGATTTTTCTATACTTTGAAGGGGGGGGGGGTTGTAAATCGGTAAGATGGGGTAGTGTAAATTTGAAACACTTTAGCAGGGATTGAAAATATAAAAATAGGAGAGACCTAAAAAATGAACAATTTAAGGCACCAGTAGAAGAGAAAGATAAAAAACTTGATGGGTGATGTAATTAGTTGGACTTGTATAAAAGCGATGAAGGACTGGGATAAGTATACCATCAAGAGACAAAGCAAGTGCCACCACACGATAAAATTGTAAGTGCATTCTTAAAATAAACAGACAAAAAACTGGTGAAAAATGGCTTCCCAGGTGGCAAACCTAAAAACCAAAGCCTACCGTCTCATTTTGCATTGCGCAGGACATTTTGTACAAACAATAAGCATGTAACATTCATTCCACAAAAACCTTGCATGGTTATCGAAATTTCTATCATATTTTTCGTGTAGATTCGTTAAATCCCACAGACGGCCCATTTACTAGCAGACAAAATCACTTGAATTGTTCTTACTTTTTTCAAGCAGGCAGGATTGTAGACCCACTCAACGTGTTTTTTAGCCCCAAGGGCCATGGCTCTCAGCAACATCTCCATCCCCTTTGGTTTATAGTTTACACCAATATCGCCGTTTGGAAGAATCCTCGAGACTTCACCGATGGAACCAATAAACTGTATAGAGAGAAAACCAAATTAAAAAAACTTATTCTAAAAATTCTATCTGTCGATATTTTTGGGTTCTTTAGCATATTCCTAGCAACAAATTAATAGCTACCCTAGCTTGACTATAGGAAAGCTCGTGGAATCTTCAAAGTTCCACTATATGGCCCAATCGCCCGAATATTCAATCTCTATTTATAGCCAGGGTATTTCTAAAACTAAGAAAGGTAGCAAGGATAGGGAGAGACCAATAATTAATAAAAGGCGAAATTAAAACAATATTAAAAATTGCTTACAGCAACAGACATGACTTAGTAAATGTAGCTGCTGTTTTTGATAAATCATCGTTTCTAAGTTTTCTTAGGGCAAAGAGGATAAAGAGAGTGTAGTTTTAATACGACGTTGCACATGACTACCTCTTCCATTGCCTCATTCCAGCCTCCATGATTCTGCTGCAATTCTTTTGCCCTTTCTTTATTAACATAAACAAACACTCTGTTCCCAACGGCGAATTCGTCCGGTGTAGATTCAAAGCAAGCTTCATCTACAACAGATGTAAAATAATTCATTTCACGTGTGGTTTGAATGACGCATGGTGATTGGCTGAAACCGAGCTTACGACAAATATTGCGATTTTTCAAAGAGCAATTGTATCAGCCTAGTTTTTTGTGTATAAATTCTTCACGAAAATGGTAAACGCTGCTTTTACGAGATTCACAAAAGGTGTCATGACGACTCCCGATGACCAGCAGATAAGGAGAGAATATCAAATTTGGCATTTTTTAATAGATAAAGCACCAAGATGCTAACGCTTTGAAATTGTTACAAACAACCTTATGTTGGCCTAAAATGTAAGCATATCGTTGATGAATCCCAGTACAGAATCTACCAATTTTAGATGACGAAAGAATCTGACAACTGTCATAATCTGTCATTCTGAGAAATACAGTTTTTCACCATCAAAGTAAAAACTCTCCAATAGGCCTAAATTTAATATTTCTTCTTTCATAGACCACTTCCAACGGTGTACATAGAGACAGACTTAATGAACATCGACGAGATATTACTAACAAACTTCTAAAAAAATTTGGTGTTGCACACACTTTTTTATAAGAATAATAAGAAAATATTACGGTTCAAAATAATGCAAGGCTCAAGCTTCATCAATAATAAAATTTTTTGCTAATTTCAGTTTTTTTGGAAAGCAAATCAAATGTGAGATTCATTCTTGAACAGTCGTATCCGCCTTTGGAGTCATAAACACTATTTTGCGACTCAGTTACACCCTGTTGTCGCTTAAGAATAATTTAAATTTGAATAAATCAAAAAAATATTTCTATCAGGTATTCTTATAAAAAACTTGTGTAAAACACTTTTTATAAAACAGGGACATAAAAGACCGTAAATTATAAATGTCCTGCAGAAAACGCCCTAACTACTGCCAAACAACAACCGACACAGTTTTAGGAGAACAAAAGAAAATCTCTTAATTAAGCTGCCATCCCTGCCAAAACCCTTGAAAAGTTTCCCTAACCTTTGCACAGAGCGCATCATAACAAAGTAAACATTATGTGAGTAATCCTCTGACAATTCAGTCATCATATATGTGTTAACAACTCGAATGACATCTTGAGCACTAGTCCCCCAAAACTGGGATAATGAGCGCCCACAGCTTCACTGTCAAAATTTCAAAATAAAGACAGTTTTACTGCTCGCCATTCTTCAATACCGTAAATCCTCGATTAAGCCCCCTGGGCGCTTATTTATTTTTGACATTTTGGGATGGGGGCTTATTCGAGGGGGGCTTATACGAGGGGGGGCTTAAAAATAATTGTAGACATTAAGAAGACATTATTAAAAAACCTCGTTTATTTTAGTAGGAATTTCTTTCTGAGCATCTAATACTACCAAAATAATTACTAACAAAAGTATGAATTTGTTGTGGTAATTCAATAAAACGCCATAAGCAACCTCAGATAGAAAAAATCATCAAAATGAGGGGTCCAATTCGAGAATTTACGGTAGCAGTGGGGGCTTATCCGAGAGGGGAGGCTTATTGACGATTTGCAGTTCTAGATTGGGGGCTTATTCGAGGGGGAGGGGGCTTTTTCGAGGGGGGGGGACCAATTCGAGGATTTACTGTAGTCGTTTAACTTTTAATTGAAACTTTGGTGTAAAAATGTATTTCAAACGTAACTTCGCAGTATTTTCATTTCGGAGTATTTTGATTTCAATTCTGAACCCAAGCTTTTGCTTTCCTGCGATAATAAACTGATTTAGTCCAAATGTTATCTTTTCTTAAAACATATCGTATCTGTGTAGATGTCAAGTTCTCTCCCCCAACCTCTCCTGAATGAGGGCCTTCCTTATCTCAGCGAAAATATAACGAGAGCAAGTGGCGACCACTCGACGATTAGTAGTATTCTTACAAGAGCATGAAACAACTAGAATTACCCAAAACTGGTAGGTGAGAAGAGAAGAACATCGAACTCGCCGCTGGCTCCTTTGCAATAAGGTCACACTGAAAAGAAAGCAGAATAGATGTGAAATATCGAGAAGAGAAAATTCTATTTTAACAATGAAAAAATCCAAGAATGAAAATATTACCCTGGGTACTAGAGCCACAAAATTTCGATTGCGGAAATGGAAATCCAAGCAGTGAAGCGGAGGAGCATCCAGCTGAGAAGAAGGAAAATTGGCTTTAGGCTAACCCTCACCCATTCTCGTTCTAATGTCTTGTCTTGAGAATTCTGATTAAAATAGGAAAGCTACAGGATTCGAAGAATTATTGTGTTCTGCCTCATTGAAAATCATCTAATGATGATTTAGATTTTCTTTCAATAAAACCTTAACACCTTGAGGTTATGGCAACAGGACAAAATTCTAGGAAAATTTAGGCTCATAAACGAAAAAGATTTCTGTCGCTTGTCGTGGAAAACACGACTGAAGGTGAGAGCAAATCTGCGAATGTTTGTTGTGCATTTTGTTTTAATTTGATTTCGTAGAAGCTACCAGGCTTCGTTCAATACATTTGTACGCAGCAAAGAACTGTAAAGGGGCGATCCAGTTTTCGGTAGCATGTAAACCTTGACGAAAATGCCTGATTCAAATCAGGCTTCTATGCAGGCATAAATAGTTCGTTTTGAATGCAAGTGCATTGTGCATCCACTATCAGCATCAGAATTTTGAGTAAAGTCGTCTGGCATGCACTTTCTTTCACTTTCTATCACTTCATTTTAGCAATTGACGATCGATCAAAACAAGGGAATCATTGTTATCAGACACTTCTGATTTACCTTTCAATTTTGGAAGGCGCTTTCCTGATTGATTAAAAATCAAATATAAGAACGAGAATGGGTAAGGGGTTAGCCAAGGGTCATTTTTTCTCCCTCTCAGAAAGACGCTCCTCCGCTTCTCAATTCCTATCTTCTACTTCCATGCTCGAATTTTTGTTGCTCTGGCACCCAAGGTATTAAAAATATGCTTCCATAAAACATCTATTTCCTGCTATCAGATTTTTAAGGCTTTTTTTATAGAAAAATTCCAATCATTTTCGGATTTTCCAGTTCTTTAAAGTCAGCTAAAAATATCCAGGCGGGTTGTATAGTACTTTGAAGTTACAAGCTGCTAGAATAAATTGCAAGATTTATCGATTTTCAAACATCTCTATACAAAAGTTAACAATTCTCTGATTCTTCAGCTTTAGAAGTTCGAATCAAAAAATGTAATTTGCTAAAATAACTTAGGCAAATCAAATGCAAGAAGGGTTTTAGCTTAGTTTTTACTTGAATCGGTTCACATTATACCGAATTGATTTCGCATTATATGGTCACTTTCTATAGGCCACTGTTCACATGATTGAATGGGCAACAATTTCTGCAGGGGTGGCACAAGGGTCAGTTTTAGGCCCATTGTTCTTCCTTGTTTATATCAATGACCTTTATTGATAACTTAAATTGTGATATCGATGTTTGCTGACGATACATCATTATTCTCTTGTGTAGATGATCCAGTGAGAAGTGCTTTGGTGTTAAACGAGGACGTAGACACGGTAAAATTATGGGCGTGGCAATGGAAAATGCATTTTAACGCTGACAAAACTGAAGAAGTTATATTCTCTTGCAAGAGATTAAAGCCCAACTACTCACATTTACTGCTAGGAAATGATCAAGTCAAACAAAAAATGGAACATAAGCACTTAAGAGTAATACTTGATTCCAAATTAGATTTTCAAAGCCACACCAGGCAGGCAATATCGAAAGCACGAAGAAGAATCGGTATGATAAGATAACTATCAAAATACGTAGCCAGAAATGTGCTTGATCAGATCTATAAACTTTACGTGAGGCCTCATTAGATTATGGAGATATGATATTTCATCGACACGATCCTGCAATGCAATCTCATTTTACACAAGCACTCAAGCAATATTCTGCAGCTCTAACTGTGACTGGTGCATGGAGAGGTACAAGTAGGCAGAGACTTTACAACAAATAAAGTTGGGAAAGTCTATACGATGGGAGATGGTTTCGACGCTTATGTCGTTTTTTTTTTGTTCTGAAGAAACAGCGCTCACCTCAATGTCTGGTCGCTGAGATTCCAAATGAACGCCAGCTAACATATAATCCTAAAAATCCACGCGTTCATGACCAAAATATTGGACAGACCAATCGCTTTGCTAATATCTATTTCCAAAACACATTGATGGACTAGAATAAGCTTGACAATGAGGTTAAACATTCCGTATCCATTGCTCAGTTTAAAAACAAATTGCTGTCTGCTATAAGACAAGTGGGAAATTCTATATATAACATTCATGACATCTTAGGTGTTAGATATTTAGCTAAACTACGTTTGCAATTTAGCGCACTAAACGAGCACAAATTCAGGCATAATTTTGATTGTTTAAGCCCTGTTTGGGTTTGTGGAAAAGCAAAAGAAGATAATGAACATTTCTCCTGCATTGCCCATTGTACGACATAATGCGACGCGTTGCGATCTCCTTGGTCAACTCTCGGAAATTCCTGGTTTAGATATTTCACACTATAATTCAAAATCCTTATGCACACTGCTTCTGTATGAATTTCCATTGTTGAATGAATTTGCCAACAGAATAATTATAGAAGCTACAATATCTTTTGTTAAAGAAGCAAAACGATTTGACTGAATGCAGCTATCCCATATTTTTTTGTATCATTATATTATTTTTGGTTAACTTAAATAATTTTTTTGGTTTGTTCCTTGTCCATTTGTTCGCTTGAATGACAAAATGGTTAAATATATTGTAAGTGCATGCTTTGATATCAATAAGATTAGAGGAAGTATATTATATTATATATGATATATTATACGATGACACTTGAATCAGATACGCTTCATATCATTGATGCAGTATGAGTCCTATCCCGGTTATTTTTTCTCTGGATATAATATAATGAAAGAATGAATATAATGATACAATGAAAAAAATACAATTTTTTAGCTGGCTAGAAAAACAGCTAGTGCTAAAAAGGCCAACTTTGCGCTGTTTATAATACTTTCGAAATTAATATATAAAATTCAAGAGTGAAAGATACACTCAGACCCTTTCCAGCCTCTGATCTTGCAAAGCGACTTTGTTATAATACAAAATCATATAACAAAATAACATATGCTAATAACAAAATCAAATGATCCAGAAGTATATGCATGTAAAAGAATAAAGCGCTTTTTGCAAGCTTGTAAAGAGGGTGTTTTCTTAACCTCGGATTCATGTGATCTATTGTTAACAATAGTAGCGGATTATCATAGCGTCGTCGTGTGAGCAGAAATCAAAATTGAATAGGGTATCATTTGAAAAGCCCTACCAAATCTAATACACAATGAATCCAGTACAGTGTGAGCAGGGTCTTACCTTTCCTTGAAAACAAATTCGATATTCAGCAGCTGTACCAGAACTCCAAGCTACACGAGCACCAGATCTCTCTGACTTGGGCTTCAAATGAAACAAAAATGCTTGTTGTCCCGATAATTTTCAACAGGTGTACAAAATAAGGGAAATATTAATTAAAATTTTGTAAACGAGTATCAGAAATTCCGAGAGAAGGAGTTAGGTGGCATATCTATCATGATTAGATCTGTTGTTACTCTTATTTATTTTAGTATATTTTTTATTCAACTTTATTTTCTTTATTCTATTTTATTTTTCATTTATCTTATCTTATTTTGTTTTAGTTTATTTTATTTTATAAGTTCATTTTATTTTTTTCATTTTTGTATTTAAGATGCATGGCCCCTTGTAAATCAGCATTGCTGAATGGGCTACCATGCTTATAATTTAAATGTAAATGAAAATTTAGAAGACAATCATATTAACTTCTACAAGAAGTCTTTGGTAGGTAAAACGTCTTATGGAAAAGATCAATTGCTGTCACCAGTTAATGAGACAATTATAAGATCCCATTATATCTGCACTAATATCTGACATCCGAAACATGAAATATAAATCCTTGTTTGTCTGCTATCAGCTTCCTTCCTTCCCTAAAAAATATATGAACCTAAAAACTGAGATGGAAATACAGGCATTGCCAATAACGCAAAATTAGCAATTTTCTTTTGAAGCTGAAGAAAATTACTTCTTGGTATTTGTTTAAACCAACGAACTTGACCTGTGTGACGATCCCGACTGATTGGAAGGATGTATTAATTTTGTACGCTGGTATCGGAATTTTCAAGTGTTTTCGTACAGATTTACTAATCCAGTAATCATGTGTGGACATTGTGTTTTGACGATTCTGGGGAGCGGATTTTGGATTTTTAGCTTAAAAACCAGCGGATAAGTGGTCCAAAAGTTAGTCAATAAAGGCTCTCGAACGCGTTTGGCACGTGGAGAAAGTAACAGTTTTTGCGGATTATGTGGTAAAAAGTTGGACAGTGAAAGTAATTTTCCCCCCACTACCCCTCCCAAAGATAGTAATTTTACCAAACATAGAAGAAATAGTACAAAATGCGATCTCAGTAATCTTAGATCATTTTGGCAGCTCAGTTGAACAGAGTCAACTTTATTGACAATGAGATTTCAAATTATAAAACATAATAAAAATCAAAACTCACAACCGCATTATTGCTCCAATCATAAAGGGCAAGAACTTTTCCAGTTTTGTCACTGCCACCTAATATAACATCAGCACAATGAATACAAAAACATTTACAATTATCCATGGGATACAGACCAGCAGTAAGCCAAATTAAGCCCGATCCATAACTGTGTAAATTGTTCACAATATTACGATTCAGCTTCAGTCAACACGCATCTAAAGAATACTTCAATAACATGCTTCAAATATTGCCATAAACTTCAAAAAAATTTCAGAAAATTTTCACAATATAAAGATTCAGCTTCTTTTATAGGGTATTTCTATTTTAAAAAGGGCTTTGAAAAAAGAAAACATTTTGAAACATGTTATTAAAACTTTTCGTCTGACACTCTTTAGAGTATAAAACGTCAGAACATAGATCAAAAACTCTAGGCTAGGAAATATATATACCGTATTTCCTCTAATGGACGCCGCCCTCTGATTAACGCCGCCCTTTATTAAAAGCCGCACTTTCAGCCAACCATTTGCAATAAACGCCGCCCTCTGATAAACGCTGCATCTTGCAAAGCGGCGTTCATTAGAAAAAAGAGCAAACAAGAAAAAACGAATAGTTGATACGCTTACTGTTCGAAAGCAATGAAAGTTTTCATGTCATAAAGACGAGAACTCTTGACGGAGACAGTGACTTTCCTTGACATAAAACACTTTTTACACCATCATCATAACATGTTTTGGGAAAAGAAAACATTGTTAACGTCTGCTTTTATCTTTTTTATCGTACTTTGTCTTATCACTTTTCACCTGACAAATTTTCATTTTGCATTAAGCGCCGCCCTTTGATAAACGCCGCCTACAAAATTTGGTTCTTCTAATAAACGCCATGTCGTTCTTTAGAGGAAATACGGCATATTTCGATCCACAACTGGGTATATATCAGGGGCGGGGTGGCCCACCGGGACTTGAGGAATTTCCCGTTAGGCCTCTTAAGGTTTTCATATGAGCCCCGTCGATTTTTCTTTCTTTTTAGCTTTTATCATTTATAACATCAGATTTGTGAGAAAAGAAGGGAAGTAAGGGCCCACGCTGCCTCCGCAACACTCATTTCAAACATATTATAAATGATGACCACAAGAAACGATCAGCATCAAAATGGCGTGCCCCTAAAAAGTTGATTTTTCAATGCCCACAAAAATTCCAAAAATCTCCTGGTATATGTATATTTCCTAGCGAAGAGTTTTCGACCAATGTTCTGAAATTTTATACTCTCAAGTGTCAGACGAAAAGCTTTAGTTTTAGCAACATGTTTTAAAATTTTTGCTTTTTTCAAAGCCATTTTTTAAATTCTGTACCACGAAAAGATTGTTTGCATATTTCTATTTCTTGATTAGGAAAATTCTTACTCCAGGATATTATTTTCTACTTCCGTAATTAGATACTCCTATGTCTTCATTGGGTATTCATGTTCCTTCAAGAGGTGTGCCTATTCCCGAATTGTGTTTCTATTCTAAACAAAAAGGAACTCCTGTGCCCCCCCCCCACTTTATGAGCAAGCCATCCTGACATTCTTCTAATTTCTTTTACATCTATTTAGAAAATACATGACATAAAAACATCACCCAGCTACAAACCATCTTGGTCATTCCAATTCCAATCAGGGCCTCTCTTTACAATAGCACCAGGGAAAATGCCAAAAGCAGTTCTACACGGGGTACCGTTTCGTTGACCAACTTTGGTCCTAAAAAGCAAGAAAAATGTAAAAAGGGTTTAAAAAGTATTTGAGGTTAAAAAAAGATCACAAGAGTTTTTCTTGTTTGATTATAAAACATGATACTTCATCCTGGGCACCCTGTTTATAAAAAAGGATCAATAATCACAAATAGATTGAAAATCAAATAAAAATTTATTTATGACTGTAAGATTGAGAATTAAGAAGAATTGCAAAAAATAATGGTAAATGCTATTATGTACTGCTAATTTTAGTCTTGATGTTTTGTCATTTGATAAAGGCCTGAGGCAAACGAATTTGCAAAGAACATTTGAATCATGAGCCAAAAGCAGTCAAAACCAACCATAACAAGCCAAAACGAGTCAAAACGAGTCAAAACGAGTCAAAACGAGTCAAAACGAGTCAAAACGAGTCAAAACGAGTCAAAACCAATCAAAATTGGCAAAAACATTTGGCCCAGGGCATCACTTCAAGCTTTTTATTAAGTGTGGGGGGGGTGCCTGCATATTTTCCCTGGGAAAAATTTAGCCCTGCAAAAAGTTGACAAAGCCACACAAAAAAGAAAACCATAATGTTAAAAACTAATCTTTTATTTTCTTTTATTTACTTTCACATTTTGCTGTTGACAACTTTCTGATATTTTGCTTTAAAAACTGTTAGGCTGTGGTCTTCACATGGAAAAACTTTCATCATACCTTTTAAATTATTATAGGCCTGTAGTAAAGAAAAGTGCTTCACATATAACAGACAAACTCGTTTTTTACAACAATCTTTCGATATGCACACTAGCACCCCACTGAACTTGGGGTTGGTCACACTATGCTAGATGCAAAATCACTATGAACAAACATTCCTCAAGCAAGGGCATCAAAGCTTAGCTTGATGGGGCATAGCCCAATATTTTAAAAAATATTCAAGATGACATAATTTAAATCTAGCCACACACGCTTGAAAAGCTACAAGAAATTATACATTAACCATCATCATTTATTCAGCCAGGAGGTTGACTGCTTGTGCATCTTTCTACCAGACTATTCGACCATCTTCTGTTTCGTGTTTGGCAAATGCTGTCTGATAATGAGGCACCCACCAGGCCCTTGATGTTTTCAGTGTGTCTGTATGTCAGTTTTTCTATGCTTCCTGCACCTTCTACAAATCCCAACATCACAATGTTCTCAATTGAGGTAGTGTCACTAGGTGCTTTATGGCTGAAGTATCACAATAATTGTGACTTTAAAATGTCATGGAGCAGGATTTTCGGATAGCCAATTCATTCCAATACAGTAGCGTTTGGTAATTCTGTCAATTAATTAAATACCAAGCATACATCTATATGTGCACATTCTGAAAGCATCTATTCTGTTTTGGTCATGTTGCTGTAGTGTCCATGCTTAGGATCCATATGTTATTTTTGAAACACCAGAGCTTTTATTATTCGTCTTTTAGAAAAAAGAGTTAAATCTTTCAGAACATAAGGTCTTTCAGATTCCACATACAATCTAGTGATGAAAATTTATATGGGAGCTAAAAGCAAACATTTTTGACAACAAAAAGTTCCAAAGAGCTAGACAAACCTTTCTCCGCGGTTTACATTGATTCTGTAAAAATCATGGTCAAGACTGTGGTTTCCTTTGTGATAGCATGAATCACACAAATCAAAATCATTACAGACAACACATGTCCATCTAATTCCAACAAAGTTTGACTTTGAGCATACATCACAGGTGACACCAACATGAGGAATACCTAGAAAGAGCATTAAATTTGTGTGAAGCTCAATAAGAAGATTCCAAGAATGGGCAGGGGACAATTAAACAACAAGTGCTGGCTTTCTATAACTAAAGTTCAACAAACTGTAGTGGAGCATGGGGGATAATAAGGGGACATTTATATATTATTTTCTTTATGCGTTAGATTATTTTAGTGTATGAACTCTACAAAAACCTCTGGCATTATAAAGTAGAGTAAATTTGACTTTTGGTAAAAAGGGGGGTAAATCTTTCAAAGCTTGCTAGTACTATGTTATTCTCTTTTCATTTTTAGGGGCATTGTAAGAATTACCATTCTGAAAGACAAACAAATGTAGACAAGCAAAAACACAAAGCTGCCTGACTTTTTCATTTGTCGTACACTTCTTTCAATTACTTTTTGATATCCAGATTGTTTTAGGCTTGCTAAAGTCAGGGATGTGAAATTCAAAATTCCAAGGCCATTAAAAAATTCCAAAAGGGCTCAGAAAGTAGTCTGGAAACAAGAAGCAGTCTTTGCTAACACCAAGGGCATGATCTTAATAAATTTTTAGAGTTGTAGCTTAAAACTCCTCTACCCTAATCTAGTCATGGTTTTTTGAGACACAACAGAATGGACAGAATAAGGGACTTCTTCTAATCTAATTCATATCAAGGCATGCTAACTGTCAAACTAGCAATGTTTTTCTTCAAAAACTGAATCACAGGTCTTACAAAACTCATATCTGAAAAAATTAAAACCAACCATTTGATATGCGTCAATTCCTGAAAGGAATTTGTAACTATTTTTAGAATAATAGGAATTCCAACAACTTTAGCTCCAGTTTACAGAATTAGGCCTTTAAAGGCTGAATCTACCCCGCCAAATTTTTTAATGAACAATTTTGTTTTGTTTAATGGCCTTGGTCTTGGTAGTTATTTAGGTCAAATTTAACACACAAATTTAACTGAATTAGAATTAACCCATTCTATTAACTAGGATTAAAATCATTTGTTGAAGAGTCATCTACGGTGATCCTTGATTGCACCTTGTCGAGAAAACCAGCATTTATGAAGTGCTACGACTAGTGGTGATTTATAGGGGGATAAAAATTTTCTGTGTTTTTTGGGGGCACAGCAATCTTAGGGAATGCAAAAGAATTGGTTTCCAGGTAAATAGCACCCAAAAGGAAGAGAGATGTTGTTGAAATGTTCTGTTATATTTGTTTTATAGTGTGTTGTTTTATAGTTTTGATATGATGATATAATGCAAGTTCCCGTGGTTATTTAGCCTTTTCTAATGGTTGTCTTTACAGCTTGGTTTGCTCAAGCATTAATACTCATATTTGCATCTATGAAAATATGAGTGTGGTAATAAGAAACAACACCCTGGAGTCCCCCTTGTTACACCCCCCTCACATGAGAAATTTGAGGACATTCTGAAACTCGGATCAACCTGAAATTCATTCCAGTCTGCGTTCTGAGCTCTTTAGGTGTTCACATGAGAGAGGGTGAAATGACCTGAATTAGTTTCAGTTTTTCAGGTCAATTGGAAATTTTGGATCAACTTGAAATCTGCATGGGTGCAAACTCATGGAGAAAATAAATTGCCCACAGGAACTTTTTCAAGCCAATTTGAAAACATTCATTTGAATAAAGTGGTGCCACTTGAAGGGGGTAGGGGGGTTCACCAAACCATAACTCATTTGCCAATAAAATGAGTAAGACATCCTTTATTTGCTAACAAGTTTGAAAGTTTACCAAAGAAGCACCCCTAGATGGCAAAAAACTCCTCATTTTTGAGACAAAACATTGTTCAAAGTTAAATTTTACAGAAACCCAGCCTCAGCTTGTTCTTTGTTTGTTCTTAACTTTTGACCAGTTTTTAAGCCAGTATAATTATGAGTGTAAGGGCAATATAAATATCTTGGAGAATAAATATCACCATTTGTCGATTTTATATGCAGCTGGGTAGTTTCCTCATAATGATTTTTGATGGCATCGAGGGAATCTTTGATATCCTAGTCTTGGGAAATGTTTGTGTAAAATGATTTTTACTCTAGTGTAACAAATTCAGTGGGATGCTAGTGTGTAGGTCGGAAGTGTGTTGTAATAAATAAGCGCATGCTTTCTTCGACTCCAGGATGGAGGGTTGCCTCACTAGTTAAAAAACCTTCCCTTGCTCGTCTCCCCGAGGCCAGGCAAACACATCAGTGAACTTGTGGACACAATAAGGGCCTAAGTGGTTACGACTTTCTTTGAGAGTTATTTGAGTGCTACGGCAACAGAGGGCCAGTTCCCTACATTTTCAACTTTTGCCAGGGCAAAATTTTTCTGCAGGGCAAATATGCAGGCACCCCCCCCCCCTCTCCCCAACAACAAGTATGAAGTGACTCCCCTCTTTGTACGGGAGTCCAATTAACACGCACGATCTGAGTTCAGACCGGCCTGAAATTGTTCATGTGAGGGGTCTTAATTTTGTTTAGAAAATCACCCCGGCGACGACGCTTCTCACCTAAAGGACTGACATCAAATATGGTAAGCTCTCTATTGAAGCTGTAGCTGCCCTTATTCCCGTTGTCCCAATGAACTGTAACTCTTCTGTTGGAAGTTTCAACCACACTACCCAGATGCCAGTCTCCTCCATCCTCAGAACCGTTGGACCAGTTAGGCCCCCGCACAACTCGAATACCAGGTTTCAAAATTGACATGTCCTCAATCTAGCAAGTCAAGTGGTTCGAAAACGGATCCAAAGATCCAGCAGCAAATTTACAATCTCCTGTGCCTTTCAATCAAATTTACAATCTCAAGTAAAACGATGGACTTTCCAATAATAAAAGCAAGGAGAACCATTGACACAACTTTCGATTTTGAACATTCACTTTACGTCTTGACTTTACTTCACCCACCTCGATTCGATGGAAAAAGGAACAACGCAGGGAATTCCCAGAAGTTGGAAGTAGATAGCCTTCGTGCAGGAAGTTGAGAACTGGACCGAGCAATGTTGCGCCTGCGCGCCAGAATTCGAGGCCCTGTTCACACGATACCGGATTCACTCCTGTTCACACGTTGACGCTACGCTTCATCAACACTGCTACGAAAGGTAGGTATCCTGTCGCTGTGTACGAATAATACTGGTACTCGTGCGGCACCCCCCCCCCCTCTAGAAAATTCTTGTCGGCAAATTTTCTAAAAAAAGAGTTTTGTCGGGTTTTGCTTTCAAAGTTCCCAAAGCAATAGCTTTAGCGAACAGTTGGGATAAGATGAGGATGTGAACTTAAAATATTGCCCAAAAGCCCTCAGCAATTCAAAACAGAAAAATAAAGCGTTATGGGTGTCACGGAGGGCGAAATGTCCCCCAAAAACTTCAAATTACTCCCTTTCGGCAGCCGGAGTCTAGAATCTAATGTCCAATATCCAGGGCGACCTGATTTCTACCTAAAGTTTGGGGTTTAGGAAAGGGTCAAAGTTTATTGAAAACCTCTGAACGTTGATCCTGGAGGTACTGGAAGCCACTGTAAGCAGGGAAAGGGCGCAAAGTGCCTCAGGGCCTTGAGGTCGAGGGGGCCTCAAGTAGTAATGAACTCCATTTTAAGAATGAAATCAATGAAACGTAGGTATGCCTAAAAATAGTTAAAAGCTCTAAACGATTGCAAGAAATGACTACAAGAAATATTCTGAAATGCATTTTAAGACAATATGAAGGGCGTGGTCGCCAAAATTTCCTGATCGCTCCGCTCGCAGGGGGACCTCGTCTTTCGGTTTTGTTTCAAGGCCTTCGAGCCCTAAGTACCCACAGTCACCCGAAAATTGGAGCGATGATTGACTAACGAGAACATTCTCTTTGATAAACAAAATCAATTGCATCAAAATGCCACACCCCCACTTTGAAATATCTTAGGCCACGCCCTATTATGTCGGCAAATTGGTGAAAATTCATGGCGCTAGATTGTAAGGAATTTTTTATAGGAAAAAGTTGGTTTTTTGAAGCTAGAACAAAGATGTGATCTTATTTGGTAGATCTCTACCAAAAGCAACTACAGTCTCAACTGATGAACGCTTAAAGAGCCATCAGTTTCAAATAACTTTCAAAGCTAGAAACATCATCAATATATGCTATTATAAGGCCCTCTCGTGAATTCAGTTTATCTTATTGTTCAAATTTCTTTCTCAAAACACCCAAATCAACAGGCAATAGCTAATCTGAGACATCAAAGATTTTAGTTTCTCCGGCTCCATGAAAATTGAAATAGGAGTTAAAGCATGACTAGATGTTTTACAGAGAAGCTGGACATGTTTTTAAAGCTCAATTTCTTTATTCAGACTGATGCCTTATTCGTTCTACTCATCACCGAGGGTGTCGCGAACAAAGGATGTGGGGTTTGGGTTGTCACAGCCCCATAATAGTAGTTTTATAGGATTTTTCAGGGAAAATTAGTTCAATGGAAAAAATATTTCAGGTAGTTCGGAGCCCTTACGTCTTCAGAGATCAATAAAGAATCAGGCAATTATTGTTACTCCGTTGGTTACATATGATATTCAGAGACAGATTTACCAGGAAGGGGCTGTAGGGGGTGCGACACCCACAATATTTTGTGTCCTTTGGTAAATTTTGTTTTGATTCGGTTGAAAACTTTTTTCGGTGGTCAGTAATGACAAAATAATGCAAAAATTTGCTTTTTCTTTCTTCTTAACTTCTTCACCTTGAAGCAAGAAGTTTAATTTCTAAAATGCGCCCTCCCATCATTTTCCAGTTACCTGAAGGGTGTGTTATCAAAATCAAATCAAACACCCCCCAATTGTTGCCCCTCAAATCCGTCCGTGATGATATTCCCGCGAAGGTTTCAAAATTTCTTATTGGTACTAAATCGAAGAAACCAGGCCTTCTTCAAGTAATTTCGAAATTTATTTCCTCGACACTGACGCTCTGGAACCCAGGGTAACAGTATTTCCGATGATGGTTTCAGAAGCTAAAGAACTGCAGGGATTTCTTTTCACTCAGGAAATTTCGTAGTCAAGGCCTGCCTCGCCATGGCTCTGTTAATTACTGCTCTATTTTGGCCTCTCCCAGTGGCGGCTTTTTAAATAAATTGGGGGGGGGGCACTACTTACTCTTCCGAGTACCATTACTAATTGACTTGGCCCAGGGGGAGGTTCTTGTAATTATAGATGTTTCTGTAATGGGCTATGGCAATTTAGCCTTTTTGAAAATTTTGTAGCGCTGCCTGAAAAAATTCAGCAATGAATTAAAGAATTACTGCTTGCATCGACTAAAATCAAATTAGAATAAAATCATCAAAAAAGATTTTCTTTCAGAATATGATTTTTCACTGAATGAGGAGCCGCAAAAATATATATTTTTTTTTTTTCCCAACAACGTCGTTTGGACGTTTTAGGGGGAGGGCTTTTTCTCAAGACGTTCTCGAATTGAGATTTTACATCGAAAAATGGTCTTTACCTGTAATAAATCACAACCTGTTAAATCTGAACGTTGTCTTTGTTGACTGTCTCTCACTGTCAATATGAACCTTCCAATTTGGTCGGATCTTAAACTCTTTACTAAAGTTGGCCAACAAAAGAGAGACGCCATAATATAAGAATTTGTTCTAATTCCACTCAACAATGATGCGAAATCAACTTGAAGTTGAACTTAACAATAGTACGAGATCAACTAAATCACTGTCCTGGTGGCGAAGGTACGACAACGTCGACATTTATGACTTTCGCAATTATGCAAGAAGGACTACCCGTCGATAATATGCAGGGAATATTCCTCAAATTAGGTTCTACCCTCAAATTACATCTATCTATGTAGTTTTGCAAGAAAAGTCAAAAGATTGTAAGAAAATTTTACAGCTACAGATTTGTATGACTTTCCTTTCTATGTTCACTTTTCCTGCTCTAGTGTCTCTAATAGAAGGGAGGAGGGACTAGAAGGGGGGTGTGCATGTCACCCAATTTTCAAAAGAAGGGGGTGTGCATGTCACCCAATTTTCAATAGAGACGGGGTGCTAAGTAATAGATGGGGGCACCCTTTGGTAAAGTTTTTTATCAAAATTGTGGTGGAATTAGAAGGGTGGGGACACTGGTTACTTGATAGTGGATGGGTGGGTGGAGATATAGATAAAGTAAGAGCATTTGTACGTTATACAGATAAAAAACAAGCATATCAAGAGAAACGATGAAAATTACAAAAACAACTTATTTGAATGATTGCATTGCCATCACATTCTCAAAAGTAAACTTTGAAGGACTCTGCCGCAGTGAGATTAGAGCCCTGAGACACCATTTTTCTACGTTTGCAAGATCATTTGTGCTGTCTTCGACGTAGCCTGAGTTCCAGACCCCAAACTAGAAGTATTGGGGCTCAGGCTATCTTCGACGAAGCATTGTATGAGTGCATCAAAAAGTTCTTTATGTGTATGCAACGATATTAGTGGCCACCTTCCATCGCTTGATCAACAGAACCAGGCGCAACAGTTTCTGCATCAATCCTACATTGCTTATAACCTTTAACTGCGTGCCTTTTATGGTTAGGGCGTTGATGAACCCTCAGTTGATGAAAGCCACCCATCAGCACCTTAAAGGCCGTTTCTGAAAATATATAATTTAATAATAATTTTGAACTTTAAGCAAATATATCTCAAGACTTATTCCAAATATTGCAGCCAAGCCATATTTAGACAGCAAGTTTTGATTATGATTTAGAGGTGGAGTAACCAGGGAAAACAGTTTATTTAAGTTTCCATAGCAACAGCTACCATGCCAACCAATTTCTGTATTCATCCAAGTCTACTTTACTTACTCTTTCATTTAGATGGCTGGCTTATCTCCTTAAGACTACAAACTGGATTTAAAACCTTTCTTAAAGTTTAAGGTTGGCCCGACATTTCCAGTCCATAAAATACACCCTGGTCACATGACCCATCTAAAAATTATAGTAAAACAAAATTTTATCATTTTTCTAGAATACTGTAAAATTTCATGTACTTAGATTGAGATTTTACTGAAATAGTACAATTTGAAGTATACCATATGCATTTTCGTGCTAAGTGCTCAATAGCCTCAATGAGTTTAAAGGCAGTGTGTCGCGCTGTTCATTATGTTGAATTTCGAGGGTCCTCGTTATTAGAGCAGCGCGATAAATTAGAAGAACTCATCGTTAGCATCATTAAGCGTCCTCTGTTACGAAATGAAAACTCAGCTCACTGAAATAGAATTTTTTTTCTTTGTTTCGATAAACCAATGAACGGCGCGACGTACTGCCTTTAAAAGGATGCGGAAACAGCAGCAACAAACCATTATTACATCAACAACAGCAGCAACAGCATCAGTTTTGCCGCCATTATTCCATCAACAAAAGTAACTTAATAAAACTGATGATGGAAAAGCCACAAATAATTGCGCATATTCAAAAAAACCTGAACTATACGTTATTTGATGCAAAGTGGGTGCCAAGAAGTGCAAGATTTGTGGTTGTTGGCTCGCATGCGAGAGGGACTGGTGCACTGCAGGTTTACGAATTGTGTCAGGGCGAAGTCAAACTTCTCAAGGAGGTACGTAACAGTAACACTTTCCTCGTGAAAGTATCCGGACAGTTTCGAATTTAGTTGCCAAACTGTTGCTTTTAGATTTTTCAAAGGCAATTTTCATAAAAAATATTTATGAATTCTCTCCAATATTATTTCTTGAAGCTTTTGCCCTTGAACTATTATTCGTCAAAAAATTAATTTTTCGATATGTATAACCATTTTCTTGAGGGTTTTTTGGTAAAAAAGGGTAGCGACCAAAACAAGATAATTTACTTATGAACAGTGTCTAAAAATGAGGTTTCATTACAATGGAAAAAGCTATCAGCATTATATTGCTAATATCATTGGATGCACAAAGCCAAAAAAGGCTCTTGTTCTTTCAATATACGCAAAAAGTTAAAAACACAAGACAGAGCCTGTGTCATTGAATTTGAAAGTGGGGGGGGGGGGGGCAAGGCTAGTAAAAGTAGGGGGCCAAGACCTTTTACCCCTTTTACTGCAGCTTTAAAGCTACTTGCTTTGCAAAAAAGGGTGGTGGGAGAGGGGGCATTGCCACTCTGGCCTCCCCTGTGGCATGGGCCCTGCAAGAAACAGAACAAATTTTTCATTGTCAAAAAATACAAGAGCTCTCATAGCCTCTACTGCTGAATATTGCACCCTATCCGATTTGCATCAAAGGTGGTTTGCATCATTGCGCAAAATTGCATTTAATGTAAGTATATATTGCAAGAGAAGTGATAAAGAATTGAACCTGTACCCTCATGTGGCTTTATGACCCTGCACTGAATGATATGTCTGTTTTGAAAGAATGTTTTGGATCTGGTAAAATGTTATCAAATTTTATGCATGTTTTTTAATCGATCATTGGCATCTCAATGCAAATGTTTTTGGCACCTGAAAGTGAACACTTTGTATTTCTCTTTTTGGAAAAAAATATTTCTGAAAGAGGGCTTTTTAATGATATTTTGAGCCTGTGACCGCAAAGCCAAGTAAAAATGTGCCTGCATGTAAAATAGTATGCAATTTATTGTCAGATATTGATGAATTGAGAACCTCCCTGTTACACTCAGTACTGCTACACCAACTTATGTTTGTCAAAAGCAGATACCATATCAATATCATCATGAACTACAAGTAAACCTGAACAGATGGCGTGATAAATAATACTAGTGTTATATTATGTCATAAAAAGGGAATGATCCATGGGTTGTTTTGGGTTGTCAAGTAGCCCTATCGTTGTTATCCCTTTCATCAAATAAGGATATCTTCGTTAAAAACACTTTCCAATATCTTAAACGCTTTAATTTAAATGGAGTAGTTTTTTTACAACATCTTCTTTAAAGGTTTGTGGATTTTAGGATTTTGCTTTCGCTTCATTAGCAAAGGTTGCAAGAATTTCAACATTACATTGGGATTTTCTCATTTTGAAGATATGAAAAATTGCCATGAAAGATTCTATTTCTAATTACTTTTGATTATTTTAATATGAAAATGCTTTCACTCCAAAAATTGAAGAAATAGAGGGGCTTGTTTGGTGTCACAAATTGTCAAAAAATTTTGTTTTTGATGAATCATTTGGACGTGTACCATCAAATTTTGTTCAAATACGTCAGAAATCAATAGCTACTAGATTCAAAAACTTGAAGACTTCAGCTTAAAGGAGAGTGCTTTCTATGCAGGAATGAGTTTTACAAGTCATAACATAATACTCTGAGAAAAAAGCAATACAATAGTTGTTAGCGATACAATGAAAGCAAGTGATCTCTTCTACCAAGAGATAATAGAGGAAAAGAGAAAAACAGCCAACTTGATTTTGAGAATCAAATGGGGCCTTTAGAGCAAGGACCTTCTGTCATTTTTGTAATAAAGAATTGCAATCTACTACCTATTATATTCTATTTGACTGTTCAATTTCAATACCAAGAAAGATGTTTAAAGAAAGCATGACTGTGATACAATAAAGGTAAATAAAAATCGATTCAGAAATGTACCGGCAGAAACTCCTGACAATGAACTTTTGGGCCTGCGAGCACCGCTTGTGTGCTCGTGCAGATTATTGAGGCCTGGTCTCAAGAAAGTGTTTGTAAAAATTTACAATGTTTTATTGGCCTATTTGAAGTGAGTCACCTGACTTTACTGTTCTTTGCTTTTTGATTGATTTGCAAAAGGCTTGTAGCATAACGGGGTAAGAAGAGCTCAAAAATTTTGGAACATTTTAATATCTTGGTTCATTTTGGAGGGTTTCTAAAATATTTTCCTTAAATTAAGGAGTTGTTATTGCAATCTTGAATTGCTATGCCAATAGCTTGGCTAATCCTGACCTATGATCTATCTTTGCTTTTGCAGAGTTCAGTTTTGACCAGTGACCAAGAGCAGTAATTTATTTTTGGTACCACAAATGTGGAAACGATTTTCCTCCTGTAAACATTTATCTGGTGTAATGTAAACATTTTGTGATTAAAATAGCTCTGACAAAGGCTTAAAGATGAAAAAGAAGAAAGATTCTTTGCTCATTTCACTGGGTAATTGTGTTCAGTGGAATGATCTTGAGTTCTTGGTGCTGAAACATGATTCCAGCAAAGAAGTATTTAATTACGAAGTATTAGTAAGCTTTTTTAATTACTGTCATTAATTACTTCTCTTCACATGTTTTTGGCAATTTGGAAGAATTTTTATCTGCTTGTTTCCATTTAGACTGAGAAGCACTCTGCTTTTAAATGTGGTACTTTTGGTGCTTCAGCCATACAGCAAAGATATTTTGCCACAGGAGATTTTAATGGAAAATTGGCTATATGGTAGTATTTTCATCTTCATTATTACTGTCCCATTTATATAATGTCTAGATAGATGTGATATGTATATATTAATTATGCTTAACATTATCACATTTGATTTTGAAGAAATTGCATTAATGATTATTTCTAGAGTTTATTACTAATGATTTTTAATACCCTTCAGGAATAGAAGAAAAGTCAAACAATTGACAAACGCTTTCTCATTTAAAAGCAGATTAGCATTTTTGAAAATTTTTAATCTCAGAATTAACTTTACCAGTCTACTGAAAATTTTGGATTTTACAGTGAATTTAAAGTTTCTATTATAAAATGGTAATTGAAAATCCCAAAATCTGAGTTTTGGTTTGTTTTCATGGTCAGAGATATAACTATATGCAATTGCATGCTCTATATTACCAGGACTGGCTGAAATACTAAATCATCATGCTTGCATACTTATGTTAGGTTTGTTAGATCCCAAAAGATAATGACAGCATGATTCGTTTCAAGGAACCTTGAATCACCAGACATTCCAGTGTACAGTGCAGATGCACATAAAGAAATAATCAACTGTATTGATGGTGTTGGTGGTCTTGGGGTTGGTGAAGGAGCCCCAGAAATTGTAACTGGGAGCAGAGATGGTTTGTTAAGCTAGTTTTAATTTTAATTTATTTATGCAGACTGTCTAGATTTGGCAAGAGAACATTGGAATCCTTTAAGAAATGACTCATCTCTTTATTAAGAAGATAATCAGGACTTTCTTCGAAAAATCTGTACGTGGAAATTAAAATGCCATATCTTATAAGCTTACAAGGGTGATCCCTCCTTTATCATTATTTCTAAAACAATGCCCTCGTGTACCTCTCATGGATTTTGGTTTCCTAATCTAAAATCTTGATTGCATCGTCATCCGACAAAATTTTTTAATGGAGGATGCAGGATCTGACAAATCTTAGTTCAGTGTGCTATACTTTTTCTTTATGTTGTCCTGTTTGCAAGCGATCCACTCTTGTGAGCACTGGCAGACTGGCCAACCGGGATACCAGGAAATTTACTGATGGGCCCCTGCCAAGCAATGAATTATTTTGAAATAGACCTAGCCCTTCATAAAAAGATATGTTTGAATGGACCCAAGCCCGAAGAAATCAAGAAAGTTTATAAGACCAATAAGTGTGAATTAAGAAACAATGATGAAGCCCTGTACTTTGGGTACCAAAGCCCTAAAGAAAAAACTTGTTAAATGAAAGATTAAAGAAGAATGAAAACAATAATAAAGAGAGAAGGAGTTACAGCCTCAAGCCCAGACAGGGAGTAATTGTAGGTGCCCCTTAGAAGTTGTAGACATAGAATGAATGGCTTGAAGGAAGAGAAACATACAGAAAAAGACAAATATAAAACTAAATTATTGTATAAGAAGGGCACTAACCATCAACAAAGGGCACTCATTTGAGGATTGTATAGTATTTAGTAGCACAATGATTGAAGGAACAGGGACTGACAAGATTGTATGTCGCTATAAAAGAAAAGGTCTGAAGAGTTGGGAGAAGGGAGAGGCCCTGTTTTTGTGTGTGGGATCTAGATAGTTCGAGTTTGAATGGGTAGGGTTAGCTACTGCTTTAGAAAGAATTGTTGAATATGATGACTAGCTTGACATCAAGAAGGTTGTATTATGGAAACTTTTTACAATTTGATCTTGCAAAATAATTCCCCTACTTTACAAATCTTTTTTATGTTTCATAGTTGAACTGTGTCCGTTTATCCTACAACTTTGGAAGACCATTTTGAAAATATTAGCAAGTTTTAAGAAAGGCTGGGATCTTTCTTGGTTCTAAATCGACCTGTAGGTTGGAAATGAATGTTGTTAACACTCTAGATCCATTTCCTGGCTTCCCTCAGAATGCCATTTTTTGTCAAAAGTTTTCCTGCCGTCAAACATGATGGTGGCCTTCACCAAGCAAATGAACAATGTTATTTTTTGCAACCGCTATCCAACATATAACTAATCCCCCAAAGGTGACGTCCATGAGGATCATTGTTATGCTTTTAAGTGATAGAAAATATATAGAGATCAAGGGATCTTAAAGTTTGCAGCCATGTTTCCACAAAAGTAATTCATAACTTTAACGAAAACCAATGTAAATTTCCTTTTGCTGCATACCCTCCATCACCCCCCACACTTGATGGTTCTTCGGGACGCCATTTTTCTAATTAACTGCATTGATTAGCCAAGAATACGTGCGAGAATTACCAACAGACGAAAATTCAGATCGATTTTAAACAGTTTTCACCAATCAGGGTCCAGAGCTCATTAAGCTAAAACATAACATGGGTGACCCCAACAGTGGTTGGAAGTCCGGATGCCAGTTGTTTAAATGACTCTATCGTTAAGAAATAAGTATTTCTTTTAGTTTTCTTGTAAAAATTATTTCTTAAGGCAGCGTAAAAGTATGGGATCCACGCCAAAAGGACATCGCTGTAGCGAACATGGAACCTGCTGATGGTGAGCAAAAAAGGGACTGTTGGTCCGTGGCCTTTGGTGGGTAAATGTTTCTCCATAGAAGCGATTTACGTCAGTTAGTTTCAGGCATTTTGTTTATAATTGCCAGATCGAATCTTTTTGTAATTTTTTCTAGTTTTCAAGAAAATATATTAATTCAAGTTTTGGTTTTGCAAGCTCATGGGTATACTTGTTATTGGCTTTTTAATTTTTGTAACACTGCAAAAATGCACGGTCTGGTGATCTCAGCTACAGTTTTCTATTTCGTTGAACACGCATTTACTTCGGATTGTGCGTATATAAGTTTCTTCTTATTTAACAGATAGATATTTAATTGCTCGGTATTCTAACTATTCACAACAAAAAGGTGGTAAATTTTTTATTGTCTTGGAAGAGCAAATAAAATTGAATGTCTTGAGATGCTAGATGCAAACATGGTCTTAATGATCGCACAGAGTCTAAAGTCTAGTTGTCAGTTGGTTGCATCAAGTTGCTGGTTGCAACGTACTTGTGCTGTTTACACATAAAAAAGATGCAACCTCCAGCGATATCCAGCTGCAAGAACTGGCAACAAGTTGCAGTAATTTTGTCGGGAATCCTGGAGACCCAGTAAAAAATCAAACAAAATGGAGGCAGATGCTGGCTGTGTAGCAGTGCTGCACAAACGAAACTTTAGACGGAAGCAAAGAAAAAAAGGCTTTGGGTGAAGCGGTGGATCGCAAGGCGCAATAATTTAGGGGCTTGTAGCCGCTTGTTCCTGTCCTTATACTCGTTCAATAATGAAATTGCATGTCCGTTCACACGTGCAACTCTTCAGTCTCATCGTGTTTGTGCGACACGTTGCATAAAGTTGCATATGAAAAGTTGCATGTGTAAACTGTGCTTATTAACAAATTCTAAAACAATTCTTAAATTTCTGAAAGTGCAACAATGCAAAATCCCCGCAGTTGGCTAACTTTTAAAATTGCATACGGGGTTGCATTTTCCAAATACGGAGATCCATACTGGTCGGTGTTTTTTAGTTTTACGGTAATCTTTACAAAAATCTTTCGTAAATGGTAATATCTGGGTTAATAAAGGGCCTGAACGTTTTCAGTGCGGAAAATTTCACAGTACCTGGTCTTGTTTTGTCGTCATTTTCAGCCTTCGTTGCCATAAAAACATAAATTCTCTAACTAAAGTAATGGTACCATGTTTTCTACTGCTTTTGATTTTTCACATGAAAATTGTCTTTACGTCCATCAGGTCATTCCTATACACAAGAAGAAAGATGCATTTGTGCTGGATATGACAATGGTGATTTAAAAATGTTTGACCTTCGTACTATGTCTGTTAAATGGGAAACCAACCTGAAGAATGGTGTAAGTAGAAAGTTTTATATTGTGCTTGAAAAGATCTGCGAATCAATCAAAAAGTTATTTAAAGTGAGCTTAAGAAAGGCAGACTATGATAATTTATTTCCATTCGCCATATTCTGTGAATCTTGCGATGAAGAATGGGAAAAATGCCCATCAAATGAAATTTTATCAGATTTAATTTCATGAGGGATGTTGTAGAATTTGATTTTGCTAAGGGTTCTTATTTTTGCTTGTTTGTATTATTCTCATTTTGGTGTCATGCTTCAATTGTCATGCTTCAGTTTAGTATTTAAGTCCTATTGTGCTTCTTTGATGCCATTGGGAATAATAGTTAAGAAGGAGTTCTGTAGCTTGGGCTTCTGCCCGAATGTGTGGGTCCCTTGACTCAGATTGGTGTGTTTAATTGCTTTGGGTCGGGGTTATCGTGCTTAGTTCGTATCCTGATTCCACGCTGTTCTCTTCTCCCGTCCCTCCCTCCCCTTCTGATATCAAGTATAGTGTGTTTCTTCAAATCCTTATTTATTCTGTTGTATTAGGCTAGGGCCTGTTTACATCACGAAATTCATTTCAAAGTACTTGTTATTTTTCGTTTAGGAAAGACTAGGCTCTTAATTCAGTCATGTTTTACATTCAGCCATTGTCATATCCTCTTCCTCTTGAAAACAGATTTGCTCTGTGGAGTTCGACAGAAAAGATATTATGATGAATAAGCTGGTAGCAACAACATTGGAGTCGAAGTTTCATGTCTTTGACCTCAGGACACACCACCCTTCAAAGGGATATGCATCTCTGGTTGAAAAGGTGGATGCAATGACTTTAACTTCATATTTCATAATGATTGAAGTAGAAATAGAAGTTTGATGTTAGCAGTTATAAATTAGAAGTAGAGGCCAGAAGCCAACGATAAAAGATTTTTGAGAAAATTATTGCTTTGTATAAACGAGTTAGTAAAGAGAAAGATACTACATACAACTAGAAAATAGTTTCATGCAAGCCAAAAGTACTCAGCAAGATATATTTTTGTTGATAAATTATTTGAACGTCTAGGTCTTGGTATGAAAGGGCCTACTCTGGTTTCCAGAGCACCAAATGACTCGTAAGAAAAATAGCGAGATAGGTGTCCCGCTCCTTTCCACTTTCTATCATTTATCGTGTTAGGATCCAAAACCTATTATTATTCGTAGGACAGGGGCACGGGGCTTGGGGTGTTTCCTGCTGGCAGGGGGTGTTTCCTGCTGGCAGGGGGGTGTTTCCCGCTGGGAACAATCATGAGACTTTGCTAGAGATCTGCTAATAAAATATTGCTCTAGCGATGACATCTTCTTCAGTTTTGTACGACTTTTAGGTACTTGCAAGGATTGGGCCCAGTTAGTTAACTAGCAATAGTGTTGTTGACGTGGAGTCTTTCGAAGATGTAAGATTCATTACAGGTTTGGCGAATTTTTCAAAACAGTGTTCCTAAGTCGAAACGTGTTGTTAAAAATACAACTGGTAATAACTGGCTCGCTATGTGGTGTATCGTTTAACCAACCCCCCCCCCCCCCCAAGTTCATATTTACAGCCCTAAATTTGACTCTTCTTGCTTACCAGGCTCATAAGTCAACAGTTTGGTGTGTTAAGCATATGCCACAAAATAGGGATGTTTTTATGACTGCTGGTGGAAACGGCACACTGAATCTGTGGAAATAGTAAGCCTTCAAACATCTTTGCTTTTTTAACTATTCAACGGCCTTTAACTATTTGAGTATGTGTGTACAGAACAGTTGTCTGGTGATCTCATTAAACCGAAGACTTGCAGTATCCTAATTGCCACGTGGAACTGTCTTCAATACCAAACCGATGAACTGTTATTTAAAGAGAACTACAGATTTCAAGATAGCACCTACAAGCGGAAACATAGGTTTCTAAAACACTTTTCGTCAGACATTCCTAAAACGTTTTAACGTTGAATAATGACTCAAAGTAAGTTGAAATTTTTATCACAATGCAGATCGAATGAAACCTGTAATGAAGAATTCCTCATTTGATTGGATTATTTGTCTAAACATAAAGTCTAAACTTGATGAAAGTTAACTTGATGAAAAACAAATGTTTTACTATCAATACAAGTTGTGAGTTTTATTTGCTTAATCATTTCGTACAAAAGTGAACTAAAAAGCTATTGACGGATTCGTTACATGCAGTCGATCGCTGGTTGTACATAAAGTCCGCTATAGTTTTGAAAAATCTTCTCTGAGGATTTTATTATTTTTTATTTTATTATTATGAATTTCTTCAAAGTTGGTTTTTTACATAGTTTTTATAAATGAAACTAATTTAGGCCAACTATTTGTAATAAACACTCGAATATTAATACAATAAGATACTAAGAAATTGATAAAAAGGAAGAAAAATAATATTGTATATGGAATTAAACGCGCATATATGACTTAAACTCAAGCGCCTTATGAATTGCCCGAGACCAATCTGTTACATTAATTTTGCTTCTTTTCAAAAACAAATTGTGTTAGTATGGGAGCGGAATTACCGCTGACTTCTGTTTAATTTCAGATCTGCACCAAGGGACTGCGAGTAATTCTCATAAATGTGAAGACACTGAACCCCATCTTCCAATGTTATTCTTCCACCCTTCCAGCCTAAACAATTCTGGTTTAGTACATTTACGTTGTCTTCAGAATTTCGCTTATATTACCTAGCATTAATTTTTTTCTTTGGAATGCGGGTCTCCTTGTTTTTAATGATACTTTATGCTGACGGATTTCAGTTATACTTGTTTGTTTTATTATATTGTTTGTTATTGTTTGTTTGTTTATTATATTATATTATTATATTATTATATTATTTATTATATTGTTATATTGTTTTGAAGAAATATTTGCATGTGCAAGGTTTTTTGTCGCCCTCATTCATTGTGTGTCTTTGTTAACAGCTCATACCCTGCTAAACGCTCAAAGCAAGATACAGACGGGTTAGATGTTGGGGTGATGGGCTCAGTCTCGTTGGTGCAAAATGCCTCGTTATCAACTCAACCGATACACTCATTCGACTGGAGCCCTGATAAGGTAAGATTTTGCGTTCTCACCAGATCAGTTGCAGAATTTCGAAGCCGTTTTATCCAAATCTCTCTGTTGTGATTTATCTTTACGAAAAATGAGTAGGTAAATGAAGGGGGGAGGGAGGGCTAGCAATATTTCATGAAAACCTGTCATCATGATAATCAGCATCATAATCATCATTATAATCATAATCTTCTGCGTCATCATCAGCATAAAACTGGTACTGGCTTAACTTGCCATCATGGTACACGTCAACACAAAGCAATTTGATTGCATAAAATCATTGAAGAGTAGGATCATTGAGCATATCGTCGGATCGGAGGCTAAATAGTTTTCGCTGTCATATGTACTGAATGTAAAAACAATTTCGCTGATGGGTAGAAAAACTTTAGAGTTATTTTATAGAGGAGAATTACGTCCTAGAGCTTACAAGCAGAATTACCCTTTAATCTTGTTCCTTAGATTTTATATATATTTTTATTTATTTAAGGCCGCTATCTATATATTTATATATTTAAAGCGGCTATCTTGTTATGAAATTCGCCACAATCCCAGTAAGGCCTAGGGTTATTAAGGCTTAACTTTTCTTTTTTTCGGCAAACTATTGCTAAGGTTTTCATTGACTGACATGTCATTCACTGTCTCAAGTTGTCGGGTCATATGACATATATTTGTAAATATATGCACACTTTGGTACATGAACCAGTCTATTTAGTTCGTGGACAGTTATAATATTCCTTCAACTTTTATCAATCCAATTGTGCACGGCATTTTTGAAGTTTGAATTCTTCTCTGCAACGGTTTTTCACTTCTTGGCGCTTCTATCACGCTTTATGCAGTGACATCTTGACCCCTTTTCGCTTGTTGCTTTTGGGGAGGCCATTTATTTTATTATATTATTTTATATTATATTATTTTATATTATATTTTATTATAATTTTTATATCGGTAATTATAATTATATTATATTATTTTATTGGCTACAGTTCAGGGTGTATTTTACAGACTTATGTTGCCTTGCGCTGTATGCATGACAACATATTCAATTTGGAAGAAAGGTCTTCATAGTGGCGTCATTGCCAAAGGGAAAGGAATTCCGCTGTTTGGGAATGTGTTGGATTTCGCGGAAAATTAGGGATATCATCATAATAATAAGGCGAATATTTTAACTAGATCAAAATCCAGATTTTAACTTCAACAAAACCATTGCTGTTATCGATGCCTATCCTGCTAAAAAGGAAAAGAAAATATTAAAAACATTATTTACAATTACATGGTTATAAATATCGTAATAAAAGTTCCTTAAACATTAGGACATTATGAGAAATTTTGTCGGAAAATGAGTTCTATTTGCTTCCACTTGAATACAATTACCGCAAAGCCATAGATTTATGTTAAAACAGTTAAAGTATGAAAGATGACTCATATTAATCGTACAAATCCCTTTGGGTTCAGTTGAGCACCAATGGTTTTCCAAAGCAAAAGCCATAGATTACATGATAGAAATTAAAGTTTACAATGTGTGCAAAAGTTGACATTTTGATCGCTGTGTTTTCCCGTGTCTGTTTCTTTTCTCTAGGAGGGATTGGCTGTGTGTACATCCTTTGATCAATCTTTGCGGGTGCTTTTTGTGACAAAGCTCAACAGGATGTGATCGTGGTCATGTGATTGAGGCCTTATACGAATACGAGGCACATGAGGTCCGTTCCAGTGCACCTTTGCCGTTACAGTGATTGTTATGGTCTCAGTTTGACGAGAATTTCACCAATACAAAGCACTTGTAGATACGTAATTTGCATATCATCTACGTGAGGACTGTGTTAAATTATTTTTCAGTTTTAAACCCGTACCAAGAAAATAGTTTTAAACAACAAGAGTTTTAGTTTTAAATGAGAACAGAGAACAAGCAGGAGGAAAAGCACGTTTTGACTTCATGGGCAGGTTTTGATGTTACGGAAACCTGACTTAGCTTTAAATATGATGTTTCTCCTAAATATTTGATCATGCTGTTAGAATTAAGAGACATCGAAGTTTCCATGTTCAGTTGATATTAAATATAAAATCCCTTAGCCTGTAATTCAACATACTTTGTAAAAAGCCTCCTGCCTCTCTTTTACATCCAGCCATTAAGATTTGAGTGCAACTTATATTTAGTCTGAATGATAATTAGTTCAGCAATTATTGATTTATGACTTGTTCATATCTGTGTTGTTCGCATCTGCAATTATTTGTAAAATTGGTTTTAATCAAATCGAATTCCGTAGCTTTTCTACTTTTCTGGTCGATGCTGAAGCTTTGCTATTGAAAGAGGAACCGAGTACCAACATCAATCAACAGCTTTTGATGTTTGATGACTATAGTTACACAAGGAACTTTATTTGAGTTAGTTACACTGTTGTTAAGGTGATGTAAGCACAAACCTTTGTTCTTAAGCCTCCGGTCTAAGTAACCAGCAACCATTTGATAGTAATTTTTTATGTAGTTTACTGTGTACTTTTCGAAATTGTTAGGGTACATAGCATACTGAGACTTGTTGTAAGACATTTAATGAAAAGGAATAGTGTGAATTGTGCGAATGGACTTGCCTAGGTATATAATCGTCTTCTGGGTGATTTTTTCATAGCACTAATTAAAAACTATCTTTCACACAACAGACAGTGGCAGGAGTTCAAAATCTTCAGACAGTGGCAGGAGAGTCAAAATTTAGCGAATGGGAAGAGACAGTGGCAGGAGTTCCGCAGGGCTCATTCTTCGGTCTACTTTTCTTTAATGTATTTGTTAATGACATTTCCTTCGATATAAAGTCTTCTCGTATATGATACTTTGCAGACGATAATACTACCTATGTAAGTGGCAAAGATGTTAGATTAGTTGCGAAACGACTTGAGGATGATATCTCTAGAGCTTTTGCATGGTTTACAGATGATAGAATGCTGGTAAATAAAGACAAATTCAGGTAATGTTACTTGTCCTGAAACAACATCCAAAATTTATGCTAGAAATAGATAACAAGATAAATAATTTTGCAAAGTCTGTTAAATCACTTGAGCTAACTTTTGAAGATGAGATGAAGTTTGACGAAGAAACAGTAGGTGAAAAAGTTTGTAGAAAAGTCTGGGCATTTTAAGGAGCGCATCTTACTTTGACAAGAAGAAGGAAAAGACTTCCATGGATGGCACCACTGGGGGGGCTGGGGGGCAAAAGATCAAAACTTTTGGACGTTATTTTTTAATTATTTTTGAAAAAGAGTATAAAAAATAATAAACTTAATTTTACTAATTTATTGAGGTATATTTTTTTTAATTGTCTATTCAGTAGATACCTTTCTGTATCATTGCAATGTCTGCATTTTGGATGTGTAAACATGGCCTACTGAAAAAGGTCGAGACAAAGTAGATGCACATTTCTATTCAGGAAGTAAAATTATCTTAATCAAACCACAGCTTCTTGTTATTCACATCAATAAGCACTTTGAACTAAAGGTCACCCTTTCTCTCTTTCCCCAACGTCTGTCACTAGCGTTTTAGCATGTATCTTCCCCTCCCAAATTTTCCCTAAAAATCAATAATTAGTGTTTTTCTGAGTCTTTTCCTAAAAATCAATCAATAATTAGTATATTAATTTGTTTAATTTTAGTCTGGGAGATGCATTTTTAGCCATTCTAAAAGGCCTAGTTTCAAAAGTTTTCTTCCGCGTCGGACCAAACCATGGTGGGTCCTCCTTTGTCACTAAACTTGATTCTCAGCCCCCCCCCCCCCCCCAGGCTCATTTTCGTGGCGCCGTCTCTGTTATCTGGAAATGCTTTGTGAAACCTATACATCGAGCTTTGACGAGCTTCTACCGAAGTTAGGTGACAGCAGGATCCATGTAAAAAACGTCTAAACTTAAAGATTGAAATATGCAAGTGAATCTCTTGCGAAAATCCGTCCTTTATGTCGAATATTCTTCAGAGAAAATAATAGGAAATTTTCATTTTAAACTGCAGTTACAAATTTCACTATTCTAAAGGAAATTTCGCAATTGGCTAACCTGGGCCTACAAAGAAAATAACTATAGAAGGTAGCATCTTCTGGAACAGCCTAACTGACACTATAAAGAGTTAACCCTCTGTTTTAGGTTTGAGAAAACTGATAGAAAATGAAAGGGTAAAGGTTGCAAGTGCAAAAATTGTTTGCAGTATAATCATTTCATTTGCATCAATATTTGTGCATGCGAATAAGTTAAATTACCTTTCTGTTATATGTAGTTGTTTTTGTTATAGCTATTTTATACGCTATTGTAAAAAACCAGCTGGGAAAAACAAAACATAACGCAGAGAATGTGGATAAAAGTTTCGAGAGAGGACTCTCCATCAAGTAATTTTTCATCAAGGACGGTTCAACCTTGTATTTAGGCCAAAAAATTGGTTCTCCGTTTGTCCTACGTCCCAGCATCAATAAATTACCTACCCAGCATCTATTGATATGAGAGTTATACTGTAGATTATGCATTATACATTACTGCCAGTTATCCACTACTACTAGAATACACATCCATGTTGGACGGTACTATCAAATAGCTTGACTTGATACCCTTGACAGTACCTATTGATAAGGAACTGAGAACCTGATGATGAAATGTAAATAAGAAGCTTTTTGAGGTCTCAGGCCTCAGTTTAAAAAGTGGTTTTTTTATATTCAGGTGTTTACTGAATAATACAGTTTAACTGTTCTTGTTACTTTGAATTCCCTTGTTACTCTGTTACTTTTACATCAGGGTACCCGATTTGTCCCCTGATTCCCGCTACGTTTTTCAGTTCCTGAATTTCATTTCATTTTAACGTTTAACCCATGGTAATCCACTCGATATTATAACATACTGCTTAACAGGGAGCCATGCAAAAAATCTACTAACAACTAAATATATAAAGTAATCTTAATTACAATGATTATTGATAAAATAACGAAAAGAAAAAACAAGCTTAGTCTTGGTTGGTTAATATTTGGGTTTTATTTTTCCTTCTAAATGAGCAGAAGAATGATGATGCTTTGACACCACTGTCCAGGCCATTCCAGACCTTAGCTAGCCACTCTATAAGCAAACTATTTTTGACCAGTAGATGTTTTCTCTAAGGCCAGGTGTCAAGTTCCTCAACTGACGGTCAGTAGCTTCAGGTACAATTTGAAAGGGGTTTCTCAAATAATCAGGGGGCATGCCGGTGTTGTCGATCCCCGGGTTCCAATTCATGATTCCCGACTTCAAAAAATGACGATTCCCACTTCGCTGACAAGCATATTGGTTACCCTCTTTGTGGGTGTGCTTTTATTGCCGTGAAGAAGACTTTTGGGTCCAGGCTCTTTGGGCCTCGGCTTGGCGGAAGCAGCTGAATAGAATAGCCATCATTCATGGGCGTAGAAGGAAATGTCGAAAGCGAACAATAAACAATCATATTGAATTTGCTGGCAATAAATAAAGTTAATTGCGCGAAGAAACCAACCAAGGACTGCAGAAATTACCAAACCGTGCATTTGGGACTCACGAACAAAAGAAAAACCTCTATATCACCACCTTGGCAATTGGCAGTGTGAAGTTAGGCCGCGGCTTAGAAGCATTCAATTGGCACATTGTGTTTACTATAAAGTAATCAAATGATAAAAGTTGTTGCGGTTATAAGGAAGAAAACTTCTTTTTCTCTTTGGACGCAACGTCGTGTAGCTTCAAACTGAAGAAAGCTCGGCTTTTCATATTTTCGTTATTGATGCGGAAAGATTACAGACTCCTAACTAGCCTATTAGTGTGTCTTGGATATCTGAGATATTTGATACTTGACTCTTATCCATCATAGTACAAGGAAAGCTGAAGTTGGATAATCAACATCACAATGGGGTATGTTTATCCTAATGTTGTATTAGCGAGAATACTTTGTTTTTTTGGACACTAGGAAATTTCCCGACACGGAAATAGTGTTTTGGGACGCTGGTTACTTAGGCTGAATAACTGACTGCCCGCATATATAAAGTGTGGGGTTTTCTATCGTTTCCTTTGTGGTAATTGCCTGTGGGTGTCACCAATTATAATTTTAAACTAACTTCTTTTCGTGTGGTTGTACTGAAAAACTGTGGCTAGCTTTTTCCAGCCATTAATGCAGCTTAAAAACAAATGTATCCTTCCAAATTGTTTGAAACACGGAAGATCTTAGTTTTCCTTTTGTATTCTAACATACAATAAGACGCTTATTAATTTGTTTCGCAAACATTCGCCGTCTACCTAAAACATTTGTGCTAAACCTTTTTTTCCCCTTTCATAAGATTTCAATGAAACTGTGTAGGTTAATAACTTTTGTAGCTAGTTGTGCTTTAAATTGAGTCAAAATTAAATCGAAATTGCCAGTACCAGAGGCACTCTTATGAGTGGATTCTATTGACAAAAAAGGAAGCAAACTGTGTAGAATCTCAGAAAATTTGGATAAATTTTCAGTATAGAAGAAGATCTTGCTATTGTAATATTTCCTTACATAAACATGTTTAAATGAGTTTATTTTCAACTTGGTAATTTTTTGTTACAGCTAGTTGCATCATATTTTTGTTATTAGATTGAGACTAAGCACAATGACAAATCTTATCATGTATTTCAACTATAGTCTAGTGCCAGGTTAGTCTAGTGCCTTGAGTTTTTAAATTAGCACTGTACAATTCATCTTGGCAACTTTGCCCTTACATTGAGTGTTTTCTGGGTAACGTGATGTAAATGTTTGCTCAATTTTGACAGTGAAAGATCAGTTTGTCAGGCCAAGGCCTCTGTTATGGTTTATAACAATGATATTAAAAAATGGGAACATGCTGGTGGCTCACAAGGACTTTCAATAGTTCATGTTTATCATAACACAGCTAACAACAACTACAGAATCGTTGGAAGAAAGACAAACACCAATGAGGTTACAATCTTGATTTCATCATTTTTGTTGCTAAAATATATAGTACCAAGAAGAACCATTTATCAAGGAAGACATTGCAAATTTGTTCAGTTACAAATAAACAAATTTTCAACTTTATTCTGATTCAAATTGAACAGGAATTTTCATTCTCTTTATTTAAAAATAATGTTTTCTTGGTTTCCAGGAAATTAATTGTAAAAGCAGACATTCACATTTTTGCATATTTTTCAATGTTTTGCATGAACTTTACATACTAAGTAGCAGAATAAGTAATTGGATGGTTGCAGCAATTTAGGATGATAAATTAAATCAACTTTACAAAGGAGTTATTCCAGTTTTTGACAATAACAGAAATAAAATTATCAAATCGAGCTAATGAAACATCTACTTATTTTATTAAGGGGCCAAACAATCTTTAACTGGTTTATAGTCCTTTTCATATATATGTGACAATATATATATGTATATATATTTTTTCATTACATGTATTTTGAATCATTTAAATTATATTTCAGGCTCCTTCTCCTTTATTTTACATGACAGAATATTTACAAATATTGTTTGACTTTGCTGTGTGAAGCTTTAGTAAAATAGATGTTCTGTATTTTAGGTTGTGATCAATTGTGCAATTGTCAAAAATCTTAAATACAACAAAGCCACTGCCACCTTCCACCAATGGAGAGATCAACGACAAGTCTATGGTTTGAATTTTCAAAGTCCACAGGATGCAGAAAGTTTCTCTGATACTGTATCTACTGCAATCAAGTATATGAATTTACCCCCAGGTATGTAGTTGGAATTTTCAAGTGTTTTTGTTTTGTTAAATGCAGATTTTCTTCAGCTAAAATAGAAGATTTCAGTGTTCAATTTTTTAAGGATATTGTTGGTAATAAAGGAAGAGCATACAAATATGTACTTTTTTTTACTATATAACTGTAGTGTAGACCCAATGATTTCTCTGTTTTGAGAAATGAAAAATTTGAAGATTATATATCAATGACTAATTAACCATGGGGTAGGTGCTTGTTGGCGTTTTAAGCACTTATTACATTTTTTTTTGTATTCCTAGAGAAGCATTATTAAGAGCTTCTCCTGCTAAAACTTGAGAGACATTCTCCTTTTTAAAAGAAAGTCTAACAGAATCAAACCTTCATATTATGAATTTGTCATCTGTTTTTAAGTATTTTGTGCACAAAGAAATATATGGGGCCATTCAAAAAGGACATCCAAGCTGAAGGGGGAGAGGGGGTTTGGGTAACCCAGATAAATTCAGACATAGGGGGGAGAGGGACAGTCAAAGGAGAGGTAACTTCCAGGCCTACTTCTCATAAAAAGAAATTTTAAAGGTAGGCTGCAGTTGGCTAGTATAGGGGAACAACCTGTCAAAGAAAAAAAGTTTACACATGTCTTCTGCAAACCAATGGCAATATCACATCTGAAAGCAGAAGGCTATGAGCAAGTTGATTTGCTGTGTGATTTGTTCTGTCTGTCTGTGCAAAAAAGCATGCAGAAAAAGGTGGCAGCAGATACCAATGCGGTTTTGTGAAATGCCGGTGAAGTTTCACCTCTATAGAGCTGGCTAAAATGCACCTTAAGATAACTGGCCACAAAAGGTTGGCACTGAAGGGTGAAGAGCGGCACATGATGAAGTAGCAAACAAGGAAGATGAAGTAGCAGTTATCTTCTCTTATGGATATTTCCACCTTTATGAAGCGTGACTACTTAAACGAAGAGTGAAACACGACTTTTGCTGCTTGTATCTAATGCTTTCTTTGAATATAACATCATACGAAAAACATACTAGAAAATCAAAAATTGTTCATCAAATCAGTTTCTGGTCGGAGCAAAGAACTGCTTTTTGTATTCTATTTACATATACATGGTTGAAAAGCTTTCAGTATGATATCAGTGGATGTCCTAGGAAGGGGGAGGGGCTCTGGATACGGACAATACTGGAGAAAAGGGGGGCCAAAAATATATGTTTTTGCTGGACATCCTTTGTGAATGACCCCTATGGTATTTCAAATACAAGCAATTGTATTTCAACAGTTGAATTGATTCAAAAGGAAAGGAATTTTCAGTTATGTGCAGGAGCGTCAAAAGGGGGGGTTAGGAGAGGAAAAAATTCTGGGGCCCGTGCTTCGATGGGGCCTGTAATAATGTAATAAGATCAATATACAATGCAGGAAAGCTTCTATTCCAGCTGTCCATATGTCCTTGATTCATGTAAAATGTTTTTGCACATTTTTGAAAAATCCTTAAATAACTTTTCAACAATTGTTACTAAAAAGGGTGTTTTCCTAGTTTTCCAGGAGATTGAAGGGCATGTCTACCGGAAATTTTCTTAAGAGGGCCCAGTTTTGTGAATCATCCCTGGGCCCGAGCTGGATGTCAACGGCCCTGGTTATGTGACACAGTGGAATAAATTTGATATCGAGATTAATATTTTCAAAATTTGTTATATAAATTTGAATTTTGGCTTAGTGACTTTGTGACTTCATGGTATCAGAAACTGCCTTAATGGCCCTTTACAAACAATTTAGTAAATCCTGAAAATTTCATCTAGTTTTTTTGGAAACAATTATTAGATTGCAAATTCTGTATTGAATGAAGGGTAAACTTGCTTAGGGCCATCAGAGATCTTAAATTTCAGCAGAAAAAATTTACATAACTTGTTTAAAGGAATAAAAAATTGCTTCTTAAAGTAAATTGCTTCAACTCAGATTATACATCACCCATGTTGTGTTTTGGATAACACTGCTGCCTCTCACCTCAGTTTGCTGCAACTCAAACTTTGAAACATTCATAGGCGAGTTTACAACATGTTCTCATGCTTGAACAAATTTGACTTTTACTTAAGTCTGATTTCGTGAGACAAACTTTTCTCGCAAGTCAAATTTGTCCCTCAAATTTGAAGTTCGATTTACCCTGGCAGAATTGTTATGTGAATTCACTGCAAATAATGCAAAATAAGATGGCAATTGTTTAAAAATTGCTGTTGTTGGAAAGCTTAAAGTTGCAAAGTTAATTTAATTGAAAGTGTCAGCAAAACAGCAAAACAGCAAACAAGCGATACTGGTTTTGGAAAAATTCTTGCCAATCGTTTATTTCAGACTAATTGTTAGAACGGTAGAACTTTCAAGCCTGGTTTCTTCAATTTGAATTCATATGTTATAATGATAATTTGCTCTGAATCGACTTAAATGGAGCGTGTACAAAGAAATGACGTTGTATAGGTGAAAGTGTTAGAGAGAAAGAATGCGGAATTACGTAGGCCACAAGGAACCAAAACAGTAGTCAGCTGTTTTCCAATGTTGTTCTGATTGGTTTATTTTACAACTTGAACAATTTCACAGCGAAAAAGTAGGAGCAGTTTTTGCTTTCGCTGCGAGCTTGCAGAGGATTTTCTAATCTCTACTTCTGCGCGTATTTTTCACGCATTCACACTGAAAAATTCGCTTCGCACAAAAATTTTTTGTGTGTTTATCAGGCTTAAAGGTGGAAGGTGGCTTTAAAAACTAACTTCTGTGTCGAGTCATGAGGGTTTTTGACTCTGGTTTCTCCAGGATATCAGTCTGTTCGGGTTGGTTTTGGCGATATGTTTGTATCACAAGTTCTTATAGGCTGATGAATATTATGCGGGGTGGAAAACTGTAGTTTGAATTTTTGCACCTTTATTTCCTAAAAAGTTGTAAATCAGGAAAAAGGCAGATTTTTGACAAAATTATTCTATGGAAATCAGAAGGACAATTTAAATTCTTTCAACGTATTATCATTCATTTTTATTGCATTGTTAATTCACTTTTGTTATAAATTTGTTGGTTTTAATTTTCAGTTAAACTTTTGCACCATATATCTATATCTATTTTGAAAATATATTTTTTATAAAGAACATTGATCTCTCATTTTAGACTCTCATTATGCAGTCAACCAGATTGAATCAACGGGTAAAAGCTTTAAAATCATACTCCTCTGTGATTTAGTTTTAAACCAATGATTAGCCAATGATTGATTTTAAAAATCATTTGACATAAATATGATTTAAAGAAAATTACTGTTTACTGGTCTGTCATAAATTGCTTGATTGGCAGAACTGTACAGAACAGAACAGCTCTAAGTTGCTACTACGAATTTCACGCTTAAAGCGATCACCAGGCCACTGTAATTGTGAAATATGTAATTAATATTGATTTACATTGATCAAATCTACAGCAGATAATCTAAATGTGTCTATAAACTTTTTTTTTCTTTAAAGTATTGTTTCTTTAAAATAATATTGTTACTAAATCTCAGTAAGTAAATTAATGTTGAATGTTTTTTGTCAGTGCACTTATTACTTTTCTTAAATTTATTTTGATGCACAAAAATAAGTAAAATAAAAAATTATTGTTTACCAAAAGCAGTTTAAAGCAAATTAAATAACATGTTTATTTATGCATAGTTTACGAAAAGAAAGGTTTAATACAATGGTTTGTAGCTCAACATTTTTCTGTTATTACGTGTCTTTCATAAAACTGTATGGTTTCCTTTGTGACGTGACCTTTGCTTATATGTTGCTTATTTGTTGCAATGTTTCATGGCGTTTCTTATTGTTTGCCGGATCTTAATGTTATGAGGCTCTCAGCAAGATTTGTTAGGAAATAGAATCTGTGCGGACAATTTTTGAAGGAACTAAGCTATTTGTTCTTAATCAATCTTGTTTTTACAGAATCTTGCCCGATGAAATTGCCAGAATTCTGTCTTGCTTTAACCGTGCTTTTTCAGTACTATGCTTCTCGATTTTTTCTTTTCTTATATGAATAATATAGCGCAATTTCTTTGATATGAGATTTTTATATAACAATAGCACTTTTAGGGACTTTTCAGGATTTTCTCGAAAACAAAAGGATTTTGCCAATAACGTACCAGATTTACGTGGAAGGTTACGCCCCTCGTTTTTGCCAGCGGCAGACAGTTAGATGCGGCTTAAAAAGTCCTTCTTTTCTTTTCTGAGAAAAACAACGTGATTTTATGTACAAAGACTTCCTCTTTTATACGATGACGGGGTCCATGATATTGCTATGGAAACGAATCTTTTAACCAGCCCCAACCCAACATTAACTACAAATTTTCGACCAGTGGTTGTTCCTCTTGTTTGGTAGAAATAGGGCACTTTTATCTTCATAGTATCGAGACTTCACAATTGTTAAATATTCGTTGAAAAGCAATTGAAATTAACTTTTATGTTAACCGATTAATTGTCACTGTTGGAAGTAAGCTATTTGTTGACGATAATCCCTCCAACTAAATCGTAGGCTTTTTTCACTTCTCTTGTCCTCTCCTCAATAACAGATAGTCGAATAACTGAATTCCGTAAATCCTTGGGGGCTTATTTATTTTTTATATTTTTGGATGGGGGCCTATTAGAGGGGGGCTTATACGAGGGGGGAGGGACTTATAAAATTATTGTAGACATTAAGAAGACATTATTAAAAGAACTTTTTTTAGTAGGAATTTTTTTATGAGCATTTAATTAATTACTACCAAAAGTATGAATTTGTTGGGGTAATTCAATAGAACGCCATAGGCAACCTCAGATGGCATCAGATGGAGGGTTCCAATTCCAAAATTTACGGCAGCAGTAGGGGCTTATTTGAGGGGGGAGGCTTATTGACGATTTGTAGTTCCATGGTGGGGGCTTATTCGAGGGTGGGGGGAACAATTCGAGGATTTACGGTATTAGAAGGGGAGGGTGGGACATGTTGTCACAGGGGCAAATTGTCACATCCTCTTTTTGGCAATAAAACGGTTCGCTATTGGTCAATTTTGAAGTATCAAATATCAACTGTCAAGTACCAATCAAATATCAATGAAAATGACAAATATCAATCAATAACCAACCGTTTTCTTGCCAAAAAGAGGCTCTGACAACTTGCCCGCGTGACAGCATGCCTCGCCCTCCCCTATTCTGAACAGGCAAAACATTTGTTAGTAAAGTAAGTTTAACTTGTTTCATTTGTTAGTATCAAAATGTATATTTCCAAATGTATGGTCTGTAGGATCTAGTTTTTGTATTTTGTTTGTAAGGTTTGTTGTGATGACATTTTTATATGTGATTTTGTGACTTTATGACAAGTAATCTGGTTCATGTAGTCCATGAAGTTTTATATGTATTAAAAAGCTGTACAGACAATATGACTGCCATAAATGCCATAAATGATAAATTTACTTTTTCTTAACTGAACGCCTAATCTGAACGGGATCGACTAGCTCTCCATTTCTTTGTTATGTCAATTTAACTTTTCCTTTTTTTTATTCTGAACACTTCCGTGAACGAAATTCTTGCTTTACTGCATAACCACTACTACCATTTATGCTCTCAAAATAAACCTACGTAGCGACTGACCAAATGTTCCAGCTCGAAAATATTGTTATTCAATTTTTAGAATGATACATCATAGGAAACGGAGATTTTTGAGGGTGCCAGCAGAAGTACAGGGCGTAGTCCTTGAAAACCACGCCTTTAAAGTGTTGTTGAGAAAACCTACATTTCGCATAATTTCAATTCTAGACCCTTTTAATTCGACCTTCCCTTACCCAGTATATTTTTGTTGATTTTTGACAAAACTATTTTCTGAAACCCCTTAGCGCCGCCACTTAACGAATCAACATTTTCTTTCAGAAGAGGCACCAACTCCAGTTCCAGCACAATCCAATGGAACAGTGGAAACAGACTATCGTCGCTTTACTCAAGATCCGTTCGCTGGACGTATGCAGTCGGCTGGTGATTCCCCCCAACAAGCTCCTCCACAGGTAAGACCAATTCAGGAATTCAGTTATTCTGAATGCGATTGGGCGATAGTTTGGACCAAAGTCTGTAAAGCCCTGGTCAAACGCATCTAGCATTTCACCTAACATGCAGAAAATCAATTTTGGACGAATTGTTGGATGCGTTTACAATTCTGATCTGAACTGAACTGAACTGACTGACTTTATACGAATTAAGATACTTATATACAGAAATCAAATTGCTGACTAAGTATTAATTAGGATGTTGTAATGATGATGCAATGGAAAAGGAAAGATCTAGACTTTTGAAGAAGTAAGCATTAAATAGATGTGTGAACGTTTGTACAATGGTGAAGGGAATGCGATGTGGTAGGTGATGCCGTGAATGACGTAAGTGGATGTCATGGTGATGGCATGATCGATTAGAAGTAGGAATATGGCCTATTTTACAATATTAAAATCACTACAAGCAACTATTCTCAAAGTTATCGAATTAAAATGGAAATTAAAAGCAAAGAACAGAATTGAATAATCTAAAAATTCGTAGTTGAGAAAAGGGCGGTGGATTAAGGCGAACGGAGCACTGACGTGGAGAGTGAGAGAAACAATGTCAATCTAGATTTAGGCACAGGCCTAAAGGGAAGCGAGAGCTATTAAAAGAATAATATAAAAAACGCGAAACCAAGAATTGGATAATGCAGGGGTCCGTCAAACGAAACTTTCAAGAAAAAGGACAGCCGATGTTTTGACATGTTGTTTTGGAAATCAGCTATCATCATTCACTTTCATTTTACATGCCTTTTCACCATCTTTAAACCAGTGCTGTAAACATGTCGTTGCGCAGGCGATGCACGGTGATGGAAATGTTGGATGAAATGTTTGGCGAGAAATATCGACGAATTTTCAAAACTTTACGGCGAAAATGCTGAATGCGTTTGACCGGGGCTTAAGTGTTGCCTTTCTTTGGATTTGCCATCCAAAGCTCGGTTGAATTCTACCCTTTATTGGTCTTTCTGGGATGTATAGTTGCTGAGATAGCATGTTTTGTGTTTGCAAAATGACGGAAGTCGCCTGGTGGAATTTTCGCATTTTGGCCAGTATTCCATTTGGTCGGTAGGTCAGAAAGTCTTGCATTTCTAATTTTGTAATGACACTGTGGAAGTTCAGCTTCTTATACGATGAATGGATTTGGCGTGATTTTTGGAAACGTAAAAGGGCAACTTTTTACACATATTGCGACTTCTCGAGATTAGCCCTACATCATGCAATGAACTAGGAAGGAATATTCAAGAAAATATTCCTATTCCTTTACCTGATGAAGAGTTCTATGCAAAACGATGTAATATCTACCTACTCCATGTAGACTGTTGATTTTTATGTTCTACTTTATCATGCCTTGATTTAGTATATCGTTCAGCCATTTAGACATGGTGTTTGGAATCAAAGCTTCAAATCTACTAACTTTCCTATAACTTAATATCTTTACTTCCTATTCTTGACGTTTCCTTTACTTCCTATTCTTGACATGTGCACCAAGTAAGAATCTATATACAGAACAAGCGTATTATCCAATGACGGTGCGGTATTTCAGTCAAGAGGAAAATTGCATGCGATCACTTATCAAGAGGTTGAGACACATTGCTGGCTGTAAAACATTCACGTGATCACTTTGAAATGTTGCATAATACACTTACCTCAACTTCTCGCTATTTTAGATCACCCTTTCTTCCTTTCCACAATGTTGAATTTCCTTGTGTCTTTAACACCAACATTGACCTTAGCTGTTTGGAAAACTATTCAAACTTTGTATCTCAACCTTCAGGCCAACAGTTGTAAAAATTTATTTGATGACGGTTTTGGCATGGATAACAGACTTTACAAAAACAGCATACGTTAAGATACATGTATACAAACATTCCTCCTTAGTTTCATTTTAGATTTGTATCCTTTTAATAAGGAATATTTTGAAACCTATCATTACAGAAATTGATATTGGTTTGTGAATGACTTTTGCCAGCAGCTTTTTCTTCTAACGTTTATCACTGGATTACCTCAAAAGTGAAGTTTTGTGATCGGGTTTGCATTATCGAACAGCGGGTAATACGTGGTTGTGGTCTCCATAATATTGAATAATTCGCTCTCATAAAACCGCAGTACACGTGCAGATGACCCGCGAGATAATGCACATTTCTTCTCGATAATTGCTGTAGATATTCCCAAATCAAGACTGTATTTTTAATCGGAAAATTGGTGCAGCTAGTGATGACTGACTTGCAGGTTTTGTTTATGATCTCAATTCTGTTTTAACTTTTTTTAATTTTCTTTGTGATTTCAATGAGCGAGGTCAGTTTTAATTACCAGGTTGTTTTACTTATCTCGCTTTGCTCGTCGTTTTATGTTGAGTAATGGTTTGACTGGAAAACATTATTTAAATTAGAGCTCACAGTTTGTTTTGGGATTAGCTAAGGATTTTCCAGCGACTCTTGGCTACATAATATTAATTCAGATTCTTCCTAAATACCAACGCATTTCTAAAAATACAATTTGCACTATCCATCCATTTGTTGCTAAATATTTCATTTTCTTGGAACACATAAGAATACATTTAAATTGAAGTCTGGCTTTATAACTCATCTGAAACGATAAATCTGATAGTGTGGCAGATATGTTATTAATCCAAGGTATAGTGCCTCTGTGATGACTTGGCAGATTTCACGACAAGGCCATTCACAAGCCAATCCTTTGATTCTATTTCTGTATGTGTGAATTATGATAACTTCCTCAACCCCTATGTTAAATTTATGGTTGTTTCAAGAGGACCAAATTGTAAAACAGAACTTTTTTATGCCAGTTTTATTGCAATTCACTGAAAACGGATAATGGCTAGGCGCAGTAGATTTAAGAATAATGGCTAGGCGCAGTAAACCCACTGTTATACCAAAACTGGTTTTAAAACCATTGTTATCTTAAAGCCAGGAAAAAATCTAACCTCAACAAATTATCCCCGGCAGAAGAATACTCGTTTAGAGTTATTCCGATTCAATTTCTGCAGTGCCAGTTTTCAAATGTATTTCAGCTAGATGATATTCAGAGTTTCATAAGAAAGGATTCTTTTGGCAACGTGTATAAACCTCTCTAAAAAATTCTTTTTATTGGTAAAATTCGACAATTCGAAAATTCGCGTTTCGGAGTAATATTACAATTATAAATGTAATAATGACTAGCTGGAACTGGACATTATACGCATCTTAATTTGCATTGTTTATAAGATTCCGTCTGAGAAACCTACCCCAACGATGATTAGAAGCTTTCAAAATATTAGTTCTAAAAACAAAAAGAGAAATCGAAACGGATTAGTCACAAGTTTAATTCTTATAAAAAACGCGTTTAGTCCAACAATTCATGACGAATCACGTGACCCTCAGGTTTCCTCTACCATCGCGAATTCACCGATGCCATCCGCTTCTGTCATCATTCGAAGGCCTCGTTTTGACATTGTTTGGTCTGTCTCGTCTTCGCAATGAGGCAGCTAGGCAAAATCCATTGATTAGTGGGCAAAATCACAATGAAAATGTAGATACATGCAAAAATGCACAGAGAGAGCGAGACTCGATTTTCCTTTTTTCAGTAAAGTTAGTTTTTCTGTAATATTCAACGGCAGTTTTTTTGTAATGTTCCAGTATCAATAAAGGCATGATCAAATAGGCAAATTATTTTGTTTGGTTTTAAGTGCCCTTTTGTGTCCCCAAACCAATATTTAGAACTGTTATACCTATGGCTTTTCATTTTTACTCTTTGAATCTTGGCTTGGTTTCTCTCAGCTAGATTTTAATTAGTCTTACTTTAATTTCTTATTTATGCTCAATAAGTACGCGGCAATTAATTATTGAACATGTGATTGTTAATGTCATCTTCTTCAAGGATTGAATGCTGTCTAGTTTAGAGGTATTTGTACGTAGATTAAACCATACTTGCCAGTGTTGTATTTTCATAGCGGATTTTAATTATTAAACGTGATTGTTAATGTCATCTTCTTCAAGGATTGAATGCTGTCTAGTTTAGAGGTATTTGTACGTAGATGGAACCATACTTGCCAGTGTTGTATTTTCATAGCGGATTGTGCGTTGTTAAACACCGACCATATTGTCTGGTCTTAATATCCAGTGGCTTAGTACTGCTCTCATAAGATCATTAGCCTTTGCTTAAAATCGAGACAAAAGTTGTAATCCAGCTTATCCGTCTCGCGTGTATGTATCACGTTTGATTCTGATAAGAACAAGGCACACTGATCAGATGTATCGCAAAAGTCGATCGCGCGTATTCCAATGGTTTTTTGTATTTGGTATATGAGTTAGTTTATACTGAGTGCTATGGATGAGGTGGATGTGACTGTTCGGCCTGAAGTAGCTATCAGCTCAGGTGAAAGCACAGGTGCTTTGGAGGCCGTCGCATGCGCTAACTGCGAAAATATTTCGGATACTGTCCTCGATGAATCTGCCTCAACTTCGACTTGCAATGAAAATGAAAATTGCCCGTGCCTAAGGGGAGCGAGAACCAGTTGTGACAGGGAAAACTTTGAAAATGCAAAAGTTGCCGACGAAGAATTTCCGCAGGCTACAGAGGAACATGTCCTGAATGAAACAATGTTAAGAGATGAAAATGCACCTGGTGCTGTTGAGGCTAATGAGACCGTATGTCTGCTTTCGACATCTGGTTTTAATGGAGACATTATTGATAATACGAGTGAAGATCGGAGAGATGTTTTGAATACTGGTGATTTGAATAATCAGTTGAGTAGTGCTATGAATTCTGAATGTCATTTATTAGAGCAAGTTTCTCAAAATCCTGATCTGCTCGAGCGTGCTGATTTGGCAGAAGTAAGTTGTCAAAACTTAATCTTTATTATTCCCCGAAAAGTAGTGCATATTTGTTCTGAGAGCTGTTCCTCAAGGCTTGTCGTATGAGGATACTCAAATTGTATGAAGTCAGAATTGGTGTTTGGTGTTTGAAATGGGCATCAGTAGTGCTGATGCTTACCTGAAGCACGAATTACTACGGAATAAAGATAATTTTCTAGGCCCAAACTTTGTCTTTCCTGTTAGTGGCCTAATGGGTTTTAGCACGGTGTTGTTTCTCATTTGAAGTGGAAACTCTAGGCTAGGTCTTTAATTCCAGTGTTTGCCAATAGGCTGTTTCATGAACTTTTAGGACTTCATAGCAAATAGAATTTCTGACACCGGTTTAGAGGTAGTGTGAAGTGTGCCTACCCATTTGTTACAATGTGTAACAGAAGCAGTTCCGCAACAGGGCATTAGTTTTTTTTCAATGTCTGCGATATTCCAAAAAATCCTTAGATATCGGGATAGCTGTAAACAATCCGTAGTTTTATGAAAAAGTAATGGTTCCCTTGATTAAGTTTATCGTAGCGTTTCTTAGTTTTACCACTGAGCCTCCAGTACCATGAATCGATCTCTGAAATCTCTCTTAAATGTGAATTTTTCATTTAAATTTAATAATGATCATATATAACAGAAAACATTTCATAGACCTTTAAACAATGCATTTTGTTATAGTACTTGTTATATATTTCGCTCTATGATTGTGGTTATTGTTTTCGTTGCAATTTTGTTTGTCCAGCACTCTCCAGAGTTCGATATATGTTTCTTTGTGATGAGGTCACAAAATATATTTTTAAATTTTTAAATTTAAACGCATTTTGAAGGGTTCTTTCAGGATTTGTGATTCAAGTTCCGAAACTCAGGAATAATGACATCACCACTTACCCTTGGTATTGAGGTTGACTTGATCTCACAACGTTTTCCTGTTTTGACCAGTTGTTGGTGTTTCAGCGTTTCACTGTATGACGAATGCTTGGTACAAATAGCTTTCAGTATTGTCTCAAATCGCTTCCCCTTTTCTCTACTCCGTTGAACTTCTACAGTGTGTTGGGACTATCGAAAATTGCAGTATTATGGATAAGAATATAATAGGCATATGCGATATTTTGCAATATTTCAGATTTTTCTTTAATGATTATTCTCAAGCGCCAGTTTGATTGCCTTGAACAGCAAACTTGAATGTTCTTAGGCTTTTTCAAACATAAAGGGGACGTACCGACTATGTATATTTACGTATTGTCCTATCAGAACCCTCCAGTCAGAAGTCGAATCACTAAGTACAAGCCGAATTTAAAGTTAAGCTGCTTTTTAGCGCAGATCTGTCTGAGGAATCCGGCAAACTAAAGGCTCCTTTGGTCCAGCTAGCACCCTGTTTCTCGATGATTACTATAATCTTCTCATCTGTGTGATATATCCAAGTATTTCAATTTGTTTTTCTATCTTGCAGAGATCGCCGTATCAAGCACCAGCAGGTAAGATTCCAGTTTACGTCACTTGACCATAATGAGAAACCTGGAAACTTGCATAAGCAAAACTATATTTATGCATTCTTAAAGGCAGTCTGTCCCCTCCGTGATAGGCTAATTCTAACTTACGAGCCTCGCCTTAGAAGAGAGAGTCTTCCTCTGCCTTTTTACTATCCGACCTTAAAATTGTGGGTGAACACGACGACCAAAAAATGCCTAATGTTTATGCTATTTTGGGAACGGTTCCGTTCTTCTTTGGTTTCGCTAAAATGCGAAACACTTTGGTTCCGTTTCTAAATCGTGCTTTTTTTCTCTAGTGTAAACGGTCAGAAATGGAACTTTTTGGTTACGATTGAAAACAAGGCTTAATCTAGGGTTGGGGCGAGGCTTTCTTAAAATGTCAGACGCCACTGCCGCGCATCTGCGAATGCGTCGCGTGAAAGTTCCGTTCTTTTTACTCAAGTGTAAACGGGCTCAAATCTGGCTCCGTATTTTAAAAGTTGATTTTCGTATTTTTTCCATTAAATTTTGTAGATTGAATCTTAAATCTTGCATAATTTTGGAGAAGATCTAACGAGTGAATTCATATTTCTTTACAGCAACTCCTCCGCAGCCTCCACCAGGTCCTCCACCTACCTCTGCTCCACCTGCCCCTGCCCCTCCTCCTGTCCCTGCCGCTCCTCCTGCCCCTCCAGCACCACCTGCACCACCACCTGCTCCAGGTTCTGGACCGCCACCACCGCCAGCTGGTCCACCCCCTTCGGTTGGTGGTCCACCTCCACCACCGGGTCCTCCTCCACCACCAGGGGGTGGCCCACCTCCACCACCACCTCCTCCAGCCATCGGTGCACCTCCTCCACCACCTCCTCCACCTGTAGGGGGTAGTGGCGGATCGTCAGCCGCATCAAGTGGTGGCGGTGGTGGTCTTCTAGACGGAATTGCCAATGTACGACTGAAGAAGCGAAGTGAGGTATTTACTGGCCTGTTTTTTATTTGTCTTTCGGTGTTTTTTCTATTTAAATCTACAATGTTTTACAGATTTGCAGATTTGTTTGTTTTTACATCATAAACAAAAAGCAGCTTATTAACGCCTAGTTAAAGATGTTCCTCATTTTAATACATTGAATACAAACAAATGCATCTTTAGGAGTCGCTAAAGTGCAAGAAAGTGTGCAAAATCCTCTGTTTTTCTTCCAGGTTGATACCCAGCCCAAAGCTGCACCGTCGGCTGGCGGTGGTGGTGGCGGCGGCGGTGGAATGGACATGATGGCCCAGCTGCAGATGAGGTTAAAAGCCAGGTAAGCAAACATTTCGTTGTACTTGAACGAACAACAACACTTGTTGAAGCAGGTGTTCTCTGAATAAGATATCCGTTGGTTATGGTTATATATTGTGGCTAATTATGTTTCCGTGGGTGGTTTTGTGGTGCTGGAATTATAAACCGACCTTTGATCACGTAGGAAATATGCGCAACTTACTTACAATTTTTTTAATCACTAACGAAAATTAAGTACTTATTTTTAAGCTAGCCTACGTTGTTAACCACTAAATCTTGCACCCTTGAAATTTGCTATTTCTATCACACAACCTCTTGTTTTTTTAGGAAACAAATGGAAAGTGGGGTAAGCACGTTAATTGCAATTTAAAACATTGTCAAAAAGAATATTTGAAATTATATTTTTCTGAGTGGTTTGTGGGTGAAGAACTCTAGTATGCATTGCCCATGTGGCCGAATTTTGATGCAGTATTGGTTTAAATAGATGCTTTTCGAGGCATCATTTTGTTACTTTCAAGCTACAATGGTATATCGCCATAAGATTTTGCTTGTGTAACCATATTTTTAAAAGGTATTGAAAGGTTATTTTTCACTCGTTTTTGTTTTTTTCATAACAAATTAATAATGAAACACTACATAATGAAAAACAATAAACTTTACAAAAATGTATTGAATTAACAAACCATCAAACTGCAGTCTTGTTAGAATATTTTTCACACAATTGCAATAGATAGCCTCTTTTAGTTTCATATTTTTCATCAATTTTTTCGGAATGTATAGAATTAACTCATTGGTGAACCAGCACGTCCTCTTGAGTTTGAATATGGCGCGTTCGAAGTATTTCATATTTTTTTGAAACAGGCTTATTAGAATGCAATTCATGTTGTCAAAAACACATCGAAAATGGAGAAGTAAACTCACGAATATCATCTTACGCCGTAAAACTTGAAAATCACCGAAATTTTGTACGACTTACGCAATTAACGTAAAACCTGGCAGTTATGTTATTAACTTGTGCTTTTTTGCGGACTATTGGACGGACTTATTACCCACATTTTGACTCGAATATCGTGTTACGTTAATTTCTGCATTTCAAGGCCTGCCTTGTCTTATCTTTTCTCCTTAATTACATCCCATTTGTGCCAGCAGACCACATATGTGTTGCTGTAATGATTGTTATCCATTTTAGGAAAGCCCCGGTGTTTCAAGTCACAACGGACCCTCGAGTATGTATAAAATGCTTGTTATTCAACGCCTTCAAGCTTGATATATTCAGTTTTTGAGTGCTTGCCTTTTTCTTGCTGTGCTTTGCAAATGCAGAACAGTAAAATTTAACCAAACAACACATTTTTTGCAGCATAGTTTCCTAGTTTCCATAGTCTTCTATGACCAATATCGATACAATTTACCATAAATGAAAGCACATGAAAGCAAAGATGCAAAGGAAATTGATTTCCGTAAAACAATTCGACAGCCTTCGTCTTCTGAAATTAAACATACATTTGCCGTATTTGAACTCTTAAACGATCTGATGCCGCCTCATTCCGTATATTTTCACTTACTCGGATATGTTTTTATCCAAGGTAAATAAAATCAGCATAGGAACCATGTTTCAGCTTGGCTTTTTGTTCTACGTTTCATTGTTATTATTTTTGCAAAACTGCAGCTAAGTTTTCTTTTGTGCTATTCTATTCAAGCCAATAAAGACATGCCTTTTATGGCTTACACATTACTGAGGGTTCGGTTTTCAGTTTATTTCAAAAGCAGAAGTTAACTTTTATAATTCGTTTTAGAAATATGGTTTGGATGTTTTTTTTTTTAGAAATTCCAACATCATCGCCAGCGCCGAATAAGAAGTTCACGAGTGAGCCAGTTAAAAAGGCACCTGCTCCATCAAACAGGTTCGTCAATTTGTCCCTACTCCATGTATCTCCGAGGTTTTGTTTCGACCTACAATTATCAGGGTATTGCCCTTAATTGCACGCAGTAATAGGTCTAGTCGCATACTTCATTTAGAAAGAGTAAATCTGGGACCTTTTAGAAGATTACGGAGATGTAAAGAGGTCCTGACTCAAGATTTGGAGGGGCTGGTTATTGAAAGATGTATTTCACATACCCGATATGTTATTACCAGCTCAAGGCCTTTATTTCTTTGCCAATATTTATAACACATGTTTTGTCAATATGTAAAGTACTAAAAATTGCCGCAAATAAAAAAATTTCATTAGAGTTTAAGTAACTTAGGCTAATATTGAAAGGATAAGAAGTGTACTAGAGGTTTTAGATGACTCCAACATATGTCCAACGAAGTCTCTAAATGCATTACCTCATTTTGAAAGCAACCATGCACTCTTTCTTCTCTGTACTCGGCCGTAAACATCAGTTCTTCTTGACGAATGTGTTTGTCATCAACCATTTTACAAGAATGTCTACGCCTCTTGTTTTTTTCTTCTATTTTTTAAGCTATCGAAAGAATTTCCCCTTTTCTGTAATTTTTTGGAAGAGAGTGTTGTGGTGGCCCCCACTTCTAACTATTGTTGCATAATTGATTGAAAATTTTGGTCTCTGGCCGTCACAAGATCTTCAATCCTTTTCTCAATCTAAATTATCTTCCATTGCTGTTAACTTCTTGAAATGGTCCTCTACCGTTTCTAACATTTAATCCATGAGAATACTTAGTGAAATTTAGAGTCATTGAAGTCAATCTAATTTCTTTCGATCTACTCATTTTTAAACGTACAGTTGTGAAGTTTTTTTTCTGTAGAAATAAATCGTCTTTTGTAGCTAAGTTAGTCACTGCACATATGTTCGCAGGACTTGTAAACACGCATCACTCTTTTTAGGCCATCCGGGGCCCCATCTTTAGCGGGAAGGCAAGAGTCAACTAACGATGATTCTGTTTCCTCCGACCAACTTAAAGCGCTCAAAGCAGTAAGTAACAGATCTACAGCAAATGCTTCTTTATTGTAATTGTTAACCTTAGTAGAAACCATTGCAATATTGAGTTAGAATTATTTTCGTTCACTTCAACGGGCCTTACCAGTTACAAAAATTGGTGTCAAAGATGATTGAACATAACACCAAAGTTTTGCATATTTTGATTGAGGATGAATTTGACTCTGCTGTAAGTATCATGTCTTAAAACTTGGAGCCAGGCCCGCCTCAATTATTTTGGCTACCACCTTAATCTTTTTTCTTTCCATGAATTTCACCAGTGCATATGGTAAATGGTAAAATTCCATAATACTTTGGTAGTACTGGAAGTACGAAGGGTTGACTCCTTTACCAGTGTTGAACAACACAATATAAAACGCATTATATATGTTTTAGTTGGCTTGCCAGTTGAAAACGCTTGAGGCTAGTAGCTTGCGACATATTTGTCTGCGCAAAACTGCTAAATAATTTTGCTCTGCACTTTTTGTTACTTAAGGAAATATTGGAAGCATTCCGAAATGAATTAAGAGAGGCCAAAGAAGAAATCTTGGAAGGTTTGTTTTTTTTAATTGCAATATTTTTTAAACAATAGGTTTACTCTATCCCACAACTCTTCTTTCCTCCCAAGATCTTTTCTTGCTTCCCAGACTCTTGCAACCTGTCTTTATTTAAAAAGTCAACAGGTTTGATTTTTCCTCCCTCTCTGTCATCCCTTTCCCTTGTATTCTCTTTCCCTCTCTATCATCCCTTTCCCTTCCCAAATCAATCCTCCCTTTCCCTTGTAAGAGCTTAGCTATAGGCTTATGAGCTTTTCCCTAACATCACCAACTAAAAGAAAATAAAGTCTTTTTCTTAACTTGCCATATGATTTGGTGCCCCAATACACTGTGCAAATAGTTCATTTCTGCTTCTTATTTAACCCGCAAGCAAAGAGGTAGTTAACTGTCTCTGTTTCAAATATGATTCTTAATAACATGGTAATTTCAAATGAGATATGTATCAGGAAAGTTTAACAATGCTTTGCGAATATTGATTAAAAGTAGATAAAGAGAATTCTGTGCATTTGAAATCCATATAAAACGCATTTTAGGTTTATTGTCTGGGGGTGAAGAAGAGACCCAAAAATTGGGCAATTATCGTTACATCGGCTCTTATTGCGTTCTTCTTCGTCATATCCCAATATAAGCTCAATGCGAAAATGACTTCAGCCGAAGTTGGCTGACAGTTAACAGCTTTAATATTCGACTAATTCAAATTCAAATTTATTTTTGTATGGTTTTGACTCTAAGTATTTGCCGATTTTTACTTAATATGTTGCCTCAAGATTACTACTAAATTAAGAATGCCTCAACCATTGTTTTGTGCCTTGAAAAGGGTGCCTGCGGGGCAAAAGCCCCGACGAGGCCCAGCCCATTGCCACACTAGCCGTGTGGCCTAAATTCCTCAACCTTCAGCACTAATTTTGGGGCCAATTTTTCTTTCTGTAACATAACTTGTTACTTTTTTATTTTGATGTTTTTAGCCCTCAAGAACGAAATCTCCAAGTTATCCTGATTCGTGAACTGGTAACCAATATCTGTTTAATCGGAAGACAGATCGATAGTTAAACCAAATTCGCTGATTGACTTTTATCCAAGTCGAAACATTTTGGATAGATTTGTTGAAGGAAAATTTTTGTACTGTGTAGATAACGATAATCGGAGGATTTTCTGTATCGTTTTTTCATATTAATTCTCCATCAAGTTAAGTGCCAAGCTATTTTCATTCGATAATACAAGGTAATTCAACTATATGTCTAAGCGTTTTGCACTATGGGTTTTGATTTAAAGAGGAACTAGATCACTGTGTCATGAATTTATGACCGTAATGGAAGAATAAGGACAGGTCTAGCTAGCTCAGTGTCATTAGCATTGTGACGGCCACCACCGTAGAGTTAGTTATGAAATAAGGGGGGGTTATCACCATGCAACAAGCAGCTTCTCGTCAGATCTTCAGCATGTGGAATAAAGAAAATGAAATTTTCTACATTATTTCCAGAGCTGATTTAAATATTTGTGTCTTTAAATCACCCAGCTTGATTTCATCTGAGTTGGCGAAAGTAATGATAGGAAATACATCCATGAAATAAAAGTCCATCGGCCTGTGCTTTTAAAGAATGTAATTCAGAAACAGAGAAAGGAAACTGAAACTACTTATATTGGTTTTTATAACCAAATATAATGAAGCAAACCCGAATGTATCAGAGATCTGAGTGTGAATGCAATGATCCGACTCGAGGAATATTTTATGCCTGTTGTCGTCTGTGAAGATAATGACTGTGAAATTTATATAAACTATGGACATATAACTATGGACATATAATGCTTAGTTCTAGAATCTTATTGGTTTGCTCCTTATTTCTGTACGTAAATATTTGTCTGTTTTAGATTTCGTTTCAATTTTAATGCACGTATTTAACTTTGTGTGAGCAGGCTCTGTTTCCGTGCACCTGAGCGTTTAGATAATGGTGATTTTTAATTCAAAGATCTCGATTTTTTCTGACTAAGATTTCTGTCCGCTTAGAATAATTAGAACTGTTGATTTTTGAATAAAATCTTTGACATTCAGTTAATGCATGATATAATGCATCAGTTAATGTAGAGATAAAAGTGAAAATTGGTGCCCCATTAATCGCATCAATTCTTAGCAAACTTTCCTTGTTCTTCTATTTCCTGCTCTTCTTAACAAACTTTTCCTGGAATGTTCCCTAAAAAGTCCAGTGGCGTAGTCTCGGAATTTTGGTAAGTGTAACACAGATTTCAAAATACCTTTTTTCTTAAGAAATATGAACATTATACCATACAAATATTGAAAAACAAGCATTATTTCTGTATTTGTTCAAGTGAAATTATCAACGATTGAACTTCTGAACTATGAATGCCCAACTCACAAATGCATGTCAAGACTGTAAAAACCTCTTTTTACTTTCGCCACTTTCATACTCAATTGAACCTTGGGTGAGACAAGTATTGAATGTCCAGTTAATTTAGCTGTGATTATAATAATACTTCAGAATCTAAACATCATCATTCGTTTGAGTAGGTAGTATAAAGTTAACCCTCTACTACACCACTGGGCAGGTCTTGTGAGATCTACATGTGATCTTCTAGATCACGTTGCGCATGTTCAGTCCATTGATCTTGAATCCTTTGGTGAGAGCATTGTAATCTCCCTCGACATCTCGAATGCCTTCGATTGTCTGCTCCCCATGTATGGCCTGCAAAAACCTTCATAAATCAGATTGACAGCTTTCTCGCTTATAAGTCCATAGCCATTAGAGTTGACGGCTGTCCCTCAAGTCCCCCCTTGACAAAATCCAGTGTAAAGCTATTCACCTTGTCCAGTGCCGTCGGAACCGGGGAGCAGTTAACAATTCTAATATTCTGGAGCATTTAGATAGCAAATTTATGCCAGAAGGGTCTAAAACCCCTAGCTTCTTTCTTACACGCGGGATGTTACTGTATTCACAATTGTTCTTTTTCAGTCGTGCTGATTCTATCAGCAATCGTGTCTCATTTCTGCCCACAGTCTATCAACTTTCTGCCCACAGGGCCTCCGACGAAAGGGGCTGGAAGGCCATGGCATCATTTTTTGAAAAAATAGAGCTTTTTCAATATCTTTTAATATGGATGATAAATTTTCCATTGTCAAGCACCAACCCCCCCCCCCCCCCCCCCACCTCCCCATATTCTTCTTTAACCGCCTAATCCTAATCCAATTTTAGTATTTTTGAGACTAAAAAGTGTCCGTGAATGTGGCAACGAAAACATTCATTTTCTTTTACGCTCAATTGACGCGACGCAACAATCTGATTTGAAAAAATGAAAGCGAAAAACCTAATTACACTGTGGTTTCAAGTGCATACAAAGAAAACTTATATCAGCTTTTTGACGCTGTAAATAAATTTTGCAAGGAATGCGAATCACGCCTGAAAATATTTGGTTTTTTTAGAAACAAAGATTTCCAAAAACCGTTTTATTGTTCGACTTCCAGACCAAAATAGACCTATTGCTATTATATAACATGTTTTTGGTTCCATTTTAGCTAGTTTTCGATTGAAAGTGATAACGAAGGGCCCATTTTTGGGTTGCCCCCTCAATTCGTAAGACCTTCCTAAGGCCTTGTGTCAGCAACAGCAACTATAAACTATCATTTTTACATTTTACAAAGTCTCTACAACTATCATTTTTACAATTTTTGATAAAACCCAACAGGATTTTCTTTTAGAAAACCATTAAAAGAGGGGGTGTTACTTCAAATTCCAGCTAGGCCCGTCTGAAAAGCTCTGGCTTGTAAGCAACTTTTTAGGCAAAGGGGTAATATAATTTTTCCTACTTGTGGCTCCAAGATGTCTCTTTCTGAGCAAAGAATTCAACAATAGACTTATTTTAAGATGACAAAATAAAATTAGTTTTTGTATGACTCTGAAGGTTAATAGCAGCACTCATTCTCAAATTAAGTACACATATTTATGGATTAAAATGCAATGTGTATAGTATATCACTCAGTACAGTATTTTCAAGAAAAATATGGTAATGAGCCTTAGGAAATTTAAAAATCTGGGCTTAAAATTTAACATGGCATTTGGCCTAAAATTTAAAAAAGTCCCAAGCATTCAGAAGCTTCTTAGGCTAAGTAGAAAAAACAATTCTTTATTTTCAGGTTTTACTTTAGTAAAACTAAAAGAGGGTATGAATTGAGAGCGTAAAATTTATTAAACTGTCAGGCAATAAGCAACAATAAGACAATTTTCTACCTGTTTCCCTCCCCTTATTCTTTCAGCAGATAAATGTGTCGCTAGCTTTTTGCCTAGAGAACATTTATATGGTGTTAGTATCTACCAATTAGTACCTAACACCCCCCTAATTATTGTTACTTAAACCTGTCCCTGGGTTCAGAGTATTATTGCTTGTTTTATTATACCTTACGCCCCTTCTTTTTCGCGTTGAGATTGCATCTTGCCTCGTTTTCGTTTTACACGTCGATTTTTTCACTTCGTTCATGTTTGAACGAGGTCGAAAATACAACAAAGTTGCTGGCTGGGCTGAAGAAAGTGAATAATATTTGTAATGGACCCACCGCAAGAGTTCTACGTAGGTAAGATATTTGAAGATTATATGTTGTATACTTTAGTACGCGTGCTGTAGAATGCTGGCTGGCCTCCAACGAATATCTTATGTGAAGGAGAAATGTTCTTGGCCCAAAACCCAATTTCTACCGTTCGCCACCACGGTCCACCGCCCTAGGGTTAATAACTTTTTTGCAAGCCTACCTTTATAAACTTGTAATGAACTATCCTCGGTCGAGAGAGTATCCCTCTCTCTTTGTACCACTCAAACTTAAACAACAAAGATATGGTCTTAGTCCAAAACTCCCAAGGCCCATACGAGTGTGTATGCAACTCATAAATCAAATGAAAAAATAATTATTAAGGTACTGTATAACACACAATATACCTCTGCATGCAAAAATCTGAAATTGCACACCGAATTAAAATTTCATTTTTATTGTAAACCTTTGTTTGGAGGCCATTTGATAGAAGAAAGGAGATTTGCAGATGAAAAATGGCTGAAACGATTTTGCCATACTCTCAGATTGTCCTACTATGTGGAACACCAAACTACCAGCACGACAAGATGTGTTTTTTCTTAGTCCTAATAAGGAGGACAAAAATTTTTTTTTTGCCCTAGGACATCCCATTTTCCCAGATTGTTGCCTAACCTATTCTGATGAAAATTTTATGATGAAAATTTTATGCAATTCAAGCTTGTGCTTTAATTTTTATACCTAAGAAATTTCCTGTGTAAATCTAAGTGTTTTCTTATTAATATTTGGAATCTGGCACATTTGCCTAAAAATTGTGCTTTTAAAGGGCAATGAAACAAAAGCGTTTTGAGTGGAATTCCATTGTTTCGTGACTTTTCATTTCTTCTTCTTGAATTTTTACTGCTGTAAGAATTCACCTTCCATTCCATGCTTTGTACTAAAGAAAAAAGACATTGTATTGCATTAGCCAATCATGTTCATGACACATGCCTTTTAAGTGCACCTAACAACAGCCAGTTAAATTTTGGTGATAGTCATTTTTATTTTTCAACCTTTAATGTTATAATAAACATGTTACAATGACAACAGAAAACAAGCTTTCAAGCATTATAATGTGTTTATCATTTCTTTCTTTACTCAAGTAGCCAAATATTTCTTCCAGGTGACCCTAGTGGCAAGCCTGCTCCACAGAGAAGGAATGCAAAAGGTAGGAGCAATAGAAATAATAGAACTAATCAGGTATATGATGCTCATTCTCACATTGTTAGGAACATAAGCTTGACGGTTGTGAACTAGAATAATCATTACTTGTGTTCTTGCTGAAGAATGGACCATTTGTAGTGAGTCTGATTTTTTTGCCTCACTGGTGAATATAAATGGGGCTGTGGCAAATGCAGGCAGGGGCAGGTCCAGAGCAAATTTGAAGGAGGGGCAGTTGGTAGTGGAGGCACTGAAAATGTATCTGAAATTGCTGAATACAGTCTACTCTCATCATCAGTTTTTAAAAGTTTTTCAGGGCCCCCACTACCATCCTTGAAGCAAATTAACCTATTGGTCTCAGAATCTTTTTCATCTAATTCTCATTCTTCAAAAGGGGCGTACAATTTCTGAAAAAGGGGCACCAGACCTGCTTCAACTCGTTGAGGGAGGGGCAACTGCCCATAGTTGCCCCCTCCCCTTAAATCCGCCACTGCATGCAGGGGCGGCTTGGGGTGGTACTAAAGGTATTAGTCTAATACCATTTTATTTCCAAAGAAAGGGGACTTTGGTTCTATAAAATTGCAAGAAATTTGTTTTGCTTTTTGTATGCTACCACTTTTTGACAAAAATTTTAATGATGGGACCAGCTCTATTCATATAGCCCAGTTATATTTGCTTTTCTGTTTGTTGAATGAAAACTTTCCTAATCCTTATTGAAATTATTGAAAAGTGTGATTATTTAATCCATGCCGTAATCAGCAGCCCTGGTCATGGTATTAGCCTCCGAAAAATATTACCACTGCCCCAAAATTCCTTTGTCTGTTGTGGCCTGCATGACCTAAATTTCTTTTGTTGAGCCATGATAACCAATGGGTAAACAGGAGTAAGGTATTAGTTTTTCATTTCTAATACTATGAGGGCCACTGTCAGTGGAAGCGAGGGTGGACAGAGAAAAAACAATGCTGGAAATTAACTTTATGAATTTACAAAATGTAGCTGTACTTTTGCTAGCAATGCCTTTGGATGGATAATTTGATTGAAAAATTTAGACACTGAATATAAAGAACAACAGTCACGAAATAATGTGTTTAAGCTAAAGGCAGTTGTAAAAGTTGTTTTGTATGAAACTTTGATTCTATATGTTATGCAGGAAATTAAGCATCAAAAAATACTCTGTAGAGTCACAGGCAATATTCTCACATTTTTTATTCTGGCTTTCTCTAGTCAGATGATGCATTTTCCATTTTTGTGCTGCATATCTCTATAGCTGGCTAATTTTGAATGTCGCCACTTATTTTCTTCTCATTGGAAGAAAAATTCCAATCACTGTCAGTATCAGTGAATTTCAAATGTAAAAGTACAGACAACAGCACTTGATAATTTTCACTTGGCTTGATTTCATTATTCATTTGACGTTTTCAATAATTTAGAGTGAAAATAGGTCTCAAAGTAGGCTTCTTTTCTATATATGTGGAGCTGGTAACATTCAGCAAAGATTTCAGTTTTCAAAGGCAGCAGAAAAATTGTGAGACTACATGAATACTTGCTTTGTGTGATGAATAAGCACATTAGGTAACTAAGATTGATTTGCATAAAAAAGAACCTTGAGTAAGTGCCAGTTTGAATTGGTGGAATTCTACTATCAAACTGATCTCATCAAATTTTGATTTTAAATAGTGGAGAAAACATGCTTTCTTTGGATTTAGGGAGGCCAAACCAGCAGCAGCAATATGCATACCAACAGCCTACGTATGGAGGAAGCTCCTCTCAGCTCTTTGATGATACAAGTCAGTATGGAGATCCTTCAGCTGGGCAACAGCAAGGACAAATGCCACAACAACCAACGTTTCCTGGAGCACAGTTTGTAAATGATCCAATGGCAAATATGGCCCTTCAATATGGTACATCACTTGCATCTACTGGAAGAGAATTTGTGGATCAAAAGGTTTATTTTTTTTCAGCTTGATATATTTTCTTTATAATATATGATGCCCTCTATGATTTCATTTGAGCAGTTGTCCCAGAACAGGCCTTTTCGTTTGACGCGAGCGATCACTAGCGATAGCGTCAGCACTTGCACAAACCCAATCACGCGAGCGTTTGATCGCTCGCGCTAAACGGTTAATTTTGAGGAATAAATGCCTCATTAATGAACACATTTCCAGTCATCTTTGTGACCCAAGCAAGTGACACAGGCAATACAAAGCCAATATATCAAAACACAGGAAATATAAGTAAGCTGATTTAACCACACCTAAACGAAAAATGCATTTGGAAAACAATTCTCCGGCGAATGTTTAGGAATACTATAGAGCACTTAGTATTTGAACTTCAATAGCACTTGAAACATTCTCTGGGCAGTTAAAGCATTTTAAAAAAGAATAACATTTTGCGATCATCCAGCAATATCATCTATATGACCCTTGAGAAATACATCAAGTTTATAAACGAAGCACATTTGTATTGGGTGTTTAATCTTTTTTGGAATGCATTAAAGGTCATCGTAACAGTTGGTTTTCACTTGTAGCACTGTTCATTATTATCATTTTTAGCACTGTTCATTATTATCATTATTATCTCAAATTTTTTATTTTCTTTTTCAGATTGACCATTTCCTATCAGTTTCAAAGCTAAAATACTATTTTGCTGTTGACACAAACTACGTTCTTAAGAAACTAGCTCTACTAGTGTTTCCATTCACCCACCAGGTATATGAATTTCTATCCAACTGACTGCTTAAAGGTTAATCTAAGTTGTATGAAATGTATTTGAATATTCTGTTAATTTATGTTGTGTCTATTATAATTTGTATTTATCAGGTTGTATCAGTGATTTATTTTTAAGCAATTCTTTTGCATGAGTGTGTTGGATGCTGGTGTTAATTGCTTGTTTTTTAGGCTTTTCTCTGGTTAATTGTTTATTTTTTTGTTTAGTTAGAACTAAGCATTTAACTGAAGGATTTTGGTAAAATCAATTTCTAAATTATGTAATTGCTGGTTTCAAGAATGTCTGGTTTAAGATATAAAATGTTAATTTAATTTTCATCAAGCTGTGTCAGATATTTCTTTAAGGCATTTTCATTTTACCTTGTGAGCGTTACTTGTTTGTACCCTCCAGTATGATTGTGTGGTATTGATTTATTTCCAACCTTTTTGCTGGAATTTAGCATTTAATTGAGGAATTGAGCAAAAGTCAAGTCAATGTTCTCAATGTTTATTTTGTTATTTTCAAAAACGACTTAATTGAATCTAAAATATGTCAATTTTTTCCAAGAACTGGTCTGTGAAATACAATAAGGCTGAACCAGTCGCACCCCGGTATGAAATTAATGCTCCAGATCTTTATATTCCAGGTGAGTTTAGTAAGTTTAGTTACATTTGTTATGTAGTATTTCTTATACTTGGCTCAGTGCAGTATTTGAATACTGGAGCTTTGTGCAGGACTCTCTTCACACGAATCATGCAGCTATAAAGTGCCTTTTGTTCCATGCTTTTTCTTTTTACTTTGATGCTGATCATAGATGTGTTACATGAGAGCATCCACTCGGTTATCTCTTTAATTTTATTATAGCACCAATTTGGTAAAGGCCTGTTTCTTTACAGTTGCATATTCTTTTATATCTAGAAAACAATCTATGATAAACAAGGTATTCAAATTGAGCATCTGTGAATTTTCTCATTGTTATACAATGAAACGAAACACAGTTGCCAACAAATTTTTTCAATACCCCTCAACTTTTGTCTGTTTTTTATATCTCTGATGATAACTGTTAAAATAATCAACACCTTATGATAAAACTTTTTTTATTAGCAGTTAAATTAGAAACCATGACATTTCAATGTTTTTTCTTAACATAGTTATGAGTTTTGTCACATACGTCTTGACTTGTGGCCTTGTCCTTGGAACGCAAAACAGGTAAGATTAGTATATAATAGATTGATATAAATCGTCTTTTAATTATATCATAATTTCTTTAGCACTTTAACCAAAAGTTGTTCATCATCTGCTTGATTGAAACTTCTAAAGTATTTGATTTTATTTAGTGGACAAAGTCAAACCATATTTTTAACTTCAAAAAAGTGAGATATAACCTGAAAGTGGTTAGAGAAGAGACCCTTGTTTTTAGATACAAACATTTATTAAATTCATGCTCTCCCTAAACTATCTCCAACATACCTCTATATTTATATATAAGAATCAAGTGATGCAGGATTCGAAGATTGTAAATTTGCTTGTTGGCTAAGGCGTAGCTTTTAACATATTTCATTGAGTCGAATACAATTGTATAACAAACAGAACGAGGATAGAAAGGGTCTCATTTTCTTTTAAATTTGTCTTGTGACTTAAATTTTCATTTATTGCTTGATATTAGTTTTCTTCTTAATACTTTAGCTATCTTATTATTAGGAAAAAATCAAATTGCATTCGTAAGGGTTTTTTTATTTTGATGGGTGATGAATTTTAGCCAAAAACTCTTGGTGCGCACACACTCTTGCATCGGTATATTTCTTCAAAACAATACTTTTAAAATGAATAATAAAATGGTAACAAACAAACTTGCTACTCACAGTCTAGATAGCTACTGAGCCTTTCACTAGACAATTATTAAAAAACTTACTCAGATAAAGCAAGAAGAACAAGGCTTGGTTAAAGCGTGACAGTTCAGCTTCTTTTGTTGTTATTGTTTTGTTGATAATTGAATGTGTTACCAGCCTACCGAAATTTGCTTATTTTAAACCAATCTTTTCTATTTTGAACAGTTATTTAGAATAGAGCAAATTTATAATTCTCGCTGACGGCATACATTGTTTCACTTCTTTTTCTCAATTGTTTTTAGATTCTCGCCAGAACAGCTTGGAATGACTGCAAGCTCAGCTTTGGTGTGGTTATTTGTTGAGTTGATGGCAATCATCTTCACACTTTATGTTTTTGGAATGTCATCTGATGTGCGGTATTTGGACCTTCTGGCTTTATGTGGATATAAATATGTCGGGTAAGTGGCAACAGGAAATATCCTAATAGAGCAGCTACTCACAGAGTGTACATTGAAAATATAGTCTTTGCTCGGAGCACTTGCTCGGAACACAACATACTGAGTCAAGAATCAAAACGACAACCAGAAGAGCCAACTTTCATTTTAAATCTAAAAACAACAGCGTTTTCTTTGCAGCAAATATAGGATGGTATTATTTGATGTGCCAGTAAGCAGAGCTGCTGATATGTTTGTAAAGCCTCTGGTTCCATGCATCGGAATAAGAGATATAAAGAATCTGGGATCAATAGGCTCTTCTTATTTGAATACTCTTGCAACCAAACTTTTTAATGTACAGAATACATTGCCAAATATTTCTGTTTCTGCTACCTTGCGTTTTTGCTTGCAGTTTTTATCATGGCCTTTCATTGACAATTAAGAAAGTCATCCACATCCCATATTCGCAATATGAGACCATCGATACCCCGTATTCTTATAGCTTCTCTACCTATAACACTCCTAGCACAGAAAAGGCAGATTACTTCCGATCATCCTTTCAAATTCTTGCATTGTTGTGCTGGATCAGATTATGGTATTAACATTCCTTTTTCATAGTATATGAAAACTAGCGTAAAGCTAATCTAGTTGTTCGATAAAGCCCTTCTCGCGAACAAGCCCCGCTTTAGCATCAAGTTTTGAATTAGCCCACTCCACCTCTCAAAAGTCCCCTTATTTAGCATCGAGTTTTGAGATAAAGCCCTTCTCGCGAGTTTTGAAAAAGTTCCACGAAGACCTATTCGAAACATTACGGTTTTGACAGCAGCAATGTTTTTCTTTCTTTAACAGCTTAGCGCAAAAACGTGACAAATAAAGATTCAGTAGCAAGAAACATGTCGATATTGCGTATAATTTTCCTTGAGAAAGTAAATTTTTCTAGAATAATTCATTCTATACTGCTATTATCGCATTAGCATTATACTTTTGTTGTTTTAGAATGATTCTCGCGTCAATCGTTGGCCTGGTTCTCAAATCAACTGGCTACTACGCCACATTGGCCTGGATGAGTTTCACAACCTCATTTTTTCTCGTATGTTTATTTTCCAAAACCTTCTCTGGTAGATATTCACTAACGTACTAAGCAACGCACTATTTCTTTCGCGTTTATGAATTCTATATATTCCCTGAAAATTAAATAACTGTAAATGTGAAAAAATTATCATGTTTTTTTAAAAAAAACCTTAGGGAATTTAAGCTGCAGTAGGGGCTCAGTTCTGAGACTAGAGTGAACTGCATTTGAGGAAAGAGCCAACCAAGTGCTCTTTTTATTAATCTTAAACACTATTTCATGTATAAAAGGTTCGTAGTGTAGATTACATATTGCTTGATGAAGATACCTCCTAATTATCGAAGCAAAATCTTTCATATCTGCCTTCGAAAATTTTTGCTGTACACAAGAATGATAGTAGGACAAAAGATTTCCATGTCTCCAATGGCATTTTACAAGACCTGTGTCTTCTGAGATTTTTTGCACAAGTCGGTGCCCCTCGGGAACAACTGAATAGGCGTTGCATTCCCGACAATTGGACGGGTAATAATAAAAATAATACTAATTCATATATTTTTGGGATGCTGGCATAATCACATGGGGCTAATTAAGGTCTACTGCAACTGAACATTTGGTGTGCAATGTTCTTCATGTAGACTGTCACAGCGCTGTCTTTTGTAGTTTCTTTGTTCGTAAGGCCTCATCATGGAGATTTTTTTTTTTATTGCTTCTGGTACTGTTAATCGTATGTAACCTTTCAAGGGTATAGAATTGGCAATATAGTTTTTAAATCTAACACTGTATGGTTTTAAGGAAAACATTTATCGATGAAAAAACACAAGTCATTTTTGGCCTAATGTCACTAAAACGCATTTAAACAATACTAATTTATGATTCACCCGAGAGAAAAAAAACATTTCGAGCGGGATTATGCCAGTCATGCGCCAATTCCTCCACACAGCTCTGTATAAACAATGATTTTTGTAGTGGTATAAGGTAAAAGTTGTGTCTATGTTTCAGGCCCGAACGTTGCGGTTGATCATCCTCCCTGAGGCAGCCTCGGATGGAATCGCAAGAGCGAGTAAGAGGCGACTGTATCTGCTTTTATTCATATCTTTAGTGCAGCCACTTCTGATGTTCATGCTGACTCGGCATCTAAACCAGTTCGATTCTGGAGCTATTATAAACTTGAACGTTTAATTTCTAAATAAAACCTGTTTTGATAATTACAAACTTCCCTTTGTTTTGGTCATGCCATGCTCATGTTGAGCCTGTTTAATTATCGTATCGACAGCTAAGTAGAAATTTCCACTTCTTTCGAATTTTCAATCTTCATTGAAGATATAGACAGTATCGCATAACGAAACCGGCGTGGCACTCTTTCCAAAACAGCGTACTAGATTACTTAATACAATAGTATCATTAAGTGTTTTTGATAATTTTTTTCTCGAGAACAAAAGGATTTTTGCCAAAGATGTACGAAATTGTTTTGGAGTGATACGTCCCTCGAACTAAGCAGTCAGTGATTTTGCAAACCTTAAAATACCCGTTTTCTGGTCTCGAGAAGAATGCTACGATCTTTTTTTCCAGGAACTGTTAGCGTCCTTCTCTTTCACAAGTATTTTCTAACATTCCTAGCTTTAAAACTTATAGCTGAATTGGTTGTTTTATTTGAAATGTTAGCTTCAGGTGTTTGCTATTTTCAAATATGTTGTTTACTGAATAAATGTTTCTTTTCCAAAACAATAAACAAAAATACAAATAGCTAACCTACCAAATGTTCTTAAAATGTTTATGTATTGTACCAAATAAAATACCTTTAGGTTCTGAGTCTTGGTCGTCTTTGTTTTACACTACAGCTAATTCCCAGATTTCATACTAAAATTTGCTCAATGTTCATAAAATGGAAATCTGTCTTGTGTCGTGCTGATAGTGTATTCCTATCTCCGTTATTCTTCTACAAATGTCATTCATGCCAATGGTTGCTACAGTATCGTAAAAGCAGTCTTTGACATTCTCATGTGAAGCTAGGGAGTACAGTTTCTTTCTATCCCAAAAAACATTTGTCTATGCCTTATCCTGAGAACCTGTAAACGCAAAAAGTAGAGATTTTTGTAACAGTAGGATGAGATAAATACCTAACTTGGTGATTTTCTTTTGCGTTTTCTCAGAACCAATGTTATTTTTATTTTCATTTTGATGGGCAATCATAATTAATAACTTTTTCAGCAATAATCAGCTATTTTTCATCTCTTATATTGAATGTAATGTCTATGTGCATTGATGGGCAACGAGTACCAACAAAGGCAAGGGAGACCGAGTGGCTGTCCACAATTCCTCATTGCCCCATCAACCCCTCGATCCCTTTAGTTTTCATACCCTGACAAATGCATGGGTTAAGATCCTCTTCTAATGGAAAACTGCATTGCATTTATTGTATTGCAGCTCCAGTTTATATTAAATAAATGTTCGAAGACATTAGTCCAGCGGACAAAGCAAGGGCTTGAATGACAATTTAAAGATGAAATTAAAATACTTTGAAAGATGCTGGGTTCAATTTTCAAACTTTAGGATTTTACCTGTTAACTGGTTTTGTCCCGAAAGTAGCTGGATTTATTCCACATCAAATTTCATTGTTCCATAAATCATAGTTTGCTACGCACGCGATATTCTATTACAATATAATTTTACAGTCAAACGCGGAAGTAGTTACCCTTCCTGAAGATTATAAAAATCCTTTGTTTTCAATAACCAATTCATTTTTTAGAATAGTGTCGCTCAAAAAATTAGACCCTCTGTACTTGCCTACAGTGCTGTTAAACGTGGCCCTTCCCCTTCAAATCTGCCTTCAAATTGAGTTCAAAGATTTGATTAAAGAGATGAAGCTTGTAGTTGAAAAGAACTGACCCAGTGAGCAGCTTAAAATACCCTGAATCTCAAAGTGTTAAAACATTAAGATATGTTTCTGGAAAACATTCGCTGAAAAGTGTCTTTTAAGAAATTTGAAATCAGAGAACATAGAAAAACAAGTTGTTTAGCACTTTCTTGCCAATATGTTTTCTTTTCTGACTTATGGCTACATAGCCAATTTCAGGAGTGCCCGTCTAGGACCCAGCCCAACCATATTTCATGCAAAACTCATTGGAGGTGGGGACTTAACAATGCGTCATGAGTTTCACAATATTTACCTGGTCTGACCTTCTTTGTCAACAGTAAAAAGCAATACAAATAATCCTCAATGAAGTTCCTAGTTTTGATTATGATAATCACTAGATGTGGATCTTCAAGCTTCACAGATAAAAAGTATCAAACATAAGATGTCTAGTGAGGTTTAACTGTTTCAATTTGGAAGACAGGACAACCACACAAAATTAATCAACTTGTAACACGCTTTTAATGAAAATACACTTCACACGACAAAAACCTCAATTTTCCGAAATAATAAAACGATGCACCAACATGTCCAGCCTCAGACGAAAAATTCAAAGACAGAGAATGTGTAATAATAATAATAATAATAATAATAATTTCGATTACATATACTGGATACAGTGGCGTACCTAAGGGGGGGAATAGAGGGGTCCGGACCCCCCCAAACTTTTCTAAAATATGATCCAAAAACGATGTAAAACTCATTGGGGGGGAGTGTAGTATACTGTATGCTTGTGTCAAAAACAATTGTAATATACTTTGCTATTTACTGTAGTTAACATAAAGCAAATAATGGCGGAAAATTTTGCAAAAACGGTGTTTCCCCGCATTTGCGATTGTTTGAAGGGCGTGGTCCAAAAATTTCCGGGGACTGCGCCCCAGACCCTCCCACTACTCCGGCCCTGGGTACGCCACTGACTGGATAAACACTTCAACTTAAGAGAAGCTGTTATCAATGTGTGTCCAGTGAAAGATAAAAAAGTAAATGAAATGAAACCTAACCTAGAGTAAAGAGTAATAAAAATGCACCTGATAAAAGTTTACATTAAATGTGTCAACGTATTTCAACTAAAATGTTTCTTTTCGCGAGCTTCTAAAGGGAGCATATTGTACTCTTTTGCACCAGTGAAAGAGACAATTTTTCTGGCATATTTTTATCTTTGGGAAACGTATTATTTTAGAACTGTTTCAATCGAATTGAAAGTATTGTTTGAAAGGGTCAATGATTTTATTGTCTAGGCATGATCTGACAAGGATAAAACCTCGTTTTTTATTGGCATTGGACACAGACTGCAGTGTGATTTTGTCGACCAAGTTTCTATTCACGATGGCTTTAGCTCTATTGTTAGAGAATCCAGCTTGCCTAATTGAGTTCTTGTATTGCAGAGTAGAAGGATGCCGCAGTAAGTGAATGTTGGTAAAATCGTATGTTTGTATATGGCCCACGCTGCTTTCGCATCCAGTTCTCCTCGTAGTTTCGCAAGGAGACTGAGTCGAGATGATGCCTTTTTATGGCGTCGCCACGGGGTGGACTGGGATGTCGCCCAGAAGTCGATTTTCTACGCATCTACGAAATACGTTGAAAAACCTTGGGGGGGGGGGGCTGGTGGGATTTAGGCTGATCAAATCGACTTCGATTTTCCACTGGCAAAAAAGCCGCCGTTACGAAAAATGCTGCTTGAGAAAGTTGCTTGTCAAAAAATTTCAAAATTGATCAAAAATACTAAATAAGGATTTTCCAAGAGTCTGAAGGGCGTGGCCGAGAAAATTTGTTTTCGTCCACCCCAGATTTTTCGAGCTGGTAACGCCACTGCTCCAAAGTACTGGTAGCTACTTGTTTTCGTTATCTCCTTATTGTTTATGCTGACTCTGAAATCTGATGATCCATTTGCTACTTTTTTAGTGGTTCCAAACAGAAGAGTTTCAGTTTTTCCTTTATCAAGATTCAGAATAAGTTCACTCTTTTGGAACCATGCTTTAAACCTACTGAGATCACTGTTGAGTTTCTCAGTAATGTCTGTAGCAGTTCCCCAGAAGCGTACAATACTGTATTGTCTGCATATTTGATTACTTTGATGTAGTGTTTTTGACAATTGTTCTGCGTTTAACAAAATTGAACAGATTCATCAACTAATGCCCAGTGCTACTAAAAATATCATTCAAACTGTTACTTAGTGTTCTTGGAAAAAGTTGATAGTATTTTGTTATAGAAAAATTAGTTTTGAGATAAAAAAGTACACTTAAGCCTCAAACTATCCATCCAGCCACGACAAAAGTTACCTGGTGCTTAAAAAAGAGTGCAATAGAGTACCGAAGTGTGACGTCACCTATTTCTAGAATTTCTCAATTTTGACCACATAATGTATAAGAACGAGATAAAAGACCTTGCAAAGAGCAAAATTAGTTAGATAAGTTGCAAATTGGGCGAGATATGGCCAATGAAGGATTCCAAGTTTGCTAACGGATTACTATCATTCTGGCCTGGTTCATAAAGTTATGAACCAAGACCAAATTACAGAGTAGTATATAAGGAACACCGCAACGCGACGAGAATAAACAACAACAAACACACAAATCAGTGATAGCTAATATTTCGCCCCGGCATCAGAGAAAAAGTAAACGAACTAAAAATTTACAAATTTTAAAGAGGAGATGGTGGTGTCGATGATAGGTTGATGTGAGTTTGTACGGGGCTTTCTCTGGGGCATCAGATTCAAAGGTCCCCATGAAAAGGTTTGTTCCCATTGCTGTACCTTATGTATGGTGGCGTTTCATCGACGATATTTTTATGATTTGGACACACGAACAAGACCAAACAGTCAATTTCATACAGTCTTGCCCTACGACTACGACGTATCTGCTCGGAAGTCGAAACATACAAACTTCGTACAAAACAACTACTACAATACATGACAAAACGGAGTTACAAAAACAAAACAGACACGCAAACAAATACGGAAGGCTTCTAAAAACGCAAACAAATGCGGAAGATTTTTATGACGTCATCACTTCGGTACTCTGTAGTATCAAAGAATCAGCAAAACATTAAAAAGTTTTAAATTTGTAATTATAATCAAATTTGGAAATCATAAAGAGCTCGTTGTTTGAGCGTTTATTGCTTTTGCAATTAGTTCTTCAAAACTTTTGAGAATGCCGTTGAATCATAAATGCTGCTTCCTCTTCCGACTTTTCCTAGCCAGCAAATTGATGAGTTGCTCATTTATTTTCAGCACTGAAAATTGAAAGATCGCCGGGGGATGCTCTTGTTCCTACGGCTAGCCCCCGCATACTCAAGTTCGATCTTTTTGTTTTATTAGATGATCAGAGCAGCTCGAAACTTACTTCCTTCTTCCGTCTGACGTCATTTCTGTCGCATATGTATTTGCGTAGTTTATCAATGTGTAGGCAGCAAATGTTTTGATTGTTATTAATAAAATAGGATGACTGATCATTTACACTACTGAACCATTGCTTGGAAGGAAGATCGAGGTGAAATTCAAGGTATTTTGTTAAAATTATCATTTTCTCGTTTCTGAATAAAAGTCAATACAAAACTATTAAATGGACAAGAGATGTATAATTTGAACAGTTTTTGGCCGTACAGAACTTGAAAATGGCTTTGAAAAAAAAGATTTCACAACACACTTTTCCGCCTAACACTCCTCAGAGTATAAAACGTCATTTCCCATCCTGTTCTTTCAGACACTTATTCTGTGCGGGCTCAGTCAGTTGGTCAAACATATATCATTTGTGTTCCTGAAAGAGAAACTAATCTCTGATTCTGGGTTATGAAAATTTACCCTATTCTTTGACTTTGCTCAAATTTGGTAACCTTTTTCACTTTACCAAAAAAGTTATCTGAAAAAACATATCACTAAATTCCTGCCTTTTTTGTGCTTCCTCTGACTGATTAAAAAAGCAACCCTATTTTCAAGATTCCATGTCCCAGAATACTAGCTTTCAGACAACCCTATCTTGGAGTTTTTCGGAACACGCCGGGCCCTTATTCTGACGTTTTATACTCTGAGGAGTGTCAGACGAAAAAGGTTTCAGTATGTTGTGAAATGTTTTTTCTTTTTTCAAAACCATTTTCAAGGTATATCATTGCTGTAATTTCCTCGTTTTTGGTATATTTCATTTTGGCGTTAAGAAGCTGCCTCCACGATCATTTACCTGGGGGTAAGCTGTATGTTTTTCCAGTTATTAAATACTCCAGTATTTTTACTATTGTAGCAAATACTATTTACAGTATGATTTCGTGCACAAATCTGAACAGTGACGGGAACCTTGTGGGGCAAAGAGTTAGGGTGGGAAAACTCTAGAAGCCGAGCAATTGTAACGATGAAACAAACTGAAATTAGATTAGAGAAAATATTTCTTGTTAATTGTTTATTTCGTGCAGGGGCGAAACTTCACTATTTTCATTAGGGGGGGGGTATGAAGCTTAGATGCCCAACGAAAAGGCGTGGCATGCTTGATGAAAGGGCGTGTCATACATGAACTTCATTTTTAGAGCACATCGCCTCAAGGGCTGAAATCATCGGGAAGCCCGAGAGAGGGTCTTTAGACTCAGGCTGTTTGTTTAAATTCAAGAAATATGCCTCTAGTTTTTCTGGTGTTGGCTATAAACATCTTCACTTTCTAAATCACATAGCTATTAAGTAAGCAATTCAAAAAAGGGGATTGAAGTAGGGTCTCAATTTTATCAAAGTGGAACACCAAAACACAGTTAGGAAATTTCGGAATTTAGAAACAGCTACGCAGATTAGATTGATTAAACAAAAAAGAGTTCAGTTGCATTTTCTGAGTTTCATTTTCAATTTTCGAGTGCTCCGGAAGCAATTTCAACATTTTTAGACACCCATGCACAAAGTACATATCTCTAAATTCACCATAACAAAATACCTCAAGCAAAGGAAAGTTTTTTATTGGAGGTATTTTACAGGTACACCTAACATTAAAGCTCAATTTTTGTGTTTTCGTAATCATAGATAATGTTCAGAAATAGAATAAACTCGAAAGTTTTTTGCAATTCATATCTTAACTACAATTTCTTGATAAATTTTATATTATTTTCCGCTTGAACTGATTAAAACTTTCTGTTACTTGTTACGGTTATTCGAATTTTTTTAGTTAAAATACTTTGGCGTCTGTATGACCATTTTCTAGCGAAGGGTGCAATTCTTTCGAACTGTAAGTGTAACTCCTTATGAATGTATGATGAAAGTTTCCTACATTTGGAAAAGAAAGTATTGATTGATTTTTCTCAACAACGTATTCCGAGGTGGTATATCCTTCATGCTTTGATTTATGATGCTTCTAAAACTGTCAGTGTTCCATGGGCTCCGAGGCAGAATGGAAAGGGGGGGCGGGGGCTTGTCAAGGGAAAATTTAGAAATCACAACAAAGGATTTTGAAAAAAGCTCTCTTGTTTTGCAAAAAGTAGGGGGGAGGGATATGCACAGTGTTCATTTCCTTCTCGCATCAAACACACTTTACTTTCCGTCTATACTTTCGCTGTCGATCAATACTTCAGACTTCATCTCGAGGCGAAGATAAACATATGGGTGTCGAGCTCGAGACGAAAGCGCTGATCGGTGGACAAAAAACATAAATGTATATATGTTGCTGTTCCTAGCCTCGATTCTGTTTTGTTTTCCAAACTGGGAGGAGATTGAAAAAAAGATGGGGGAAAAGACCATGAATTAAAAAACCAAGCTAGGGCACAAAGTAGCAATAAAAGTGTGACATTCCAGATTTGCCGGACAAATACACTGGCAGCCATAAATTTTCCCGACAAAATCTGCTTTTTTGAAGTGCAGCACCCCCCCCATACCCCCCAGTAGTTTCGCCCCTGATTTCATGTAGCAAGCATTCGGTTCGGACTATCGAAGTCTCTTCAATAAATCACTTCGAAAACACGATGTTTCACCAAAGGAAATTTTTGTTTTGACATCATCTGACTTTTATAAGCTTTCTTTACATTTTCATATTGCTACTCTTATGATCAAAATTCCCATTCAATTTCAAGGGATGACGATTTTGTTGATTTCAATTTATTTTTGGAAAGGAAAAATCACAGTATCAAATGTCACCAGGACCGTATTGATTCCAACCAGCAATCCCTTTTGTTCCTGTTATTTTCAGTTAATGGCACACCCCCTCTCAATAGTTCTATCCATCCAATGTCACTTTTTATCGCCCACATCAACCAAGGGGCGATTCACTCATTAATGGAAATGAAGGGGTTTTATGGGGGTAACAGCTCCTTGACTTGACTCAGAAAATTCATCGAAAAAATTGATATTTTGACTCTGGAAGTCGAAAAGGAAGAGGTCATTCTCACAACTGTCCTTGTTATACACCAATTCGACTTACGGCCTCGTTTTTGAAATTTCCTCAAATCTAATTATACGTCTAATAATCTAATAATTTTAGGCCAGATACAATTTTTCAATTGTGCTTATATTTGACGTTTTACGGAGAAATGAAGTTTGAAAACTTGTAAGGGATTTGAAACACCGCTAAAATCATTCCGGGTGAAACTTTAACCCCCTAGTCGCCAATCACGATCAGATCTCTTAGAAAATTTTTTATCTTTTTGTCGTCATAAAATCAATATCGTGAGTAATACCATGATGAAAACTTCCAAGTAGACTAAAATCATTTCTTTTTATCCGAATCTGAAGTCAAAAATTTTGTACAAAAGAATTTGAAGAATGTTTTACAATGTGAATCGAATTTGGTGTATTGGGAAGCTCAAAATCCGTCACTGGGAGAGAGTGGGTGGGTGAGATGAGTCACAGCATTACCGGCTCGAATTCCTGGTTGCATTCAGCGAAGGAAATTATTTCACTCTAATCAAAACTTTTCCCTTCCTGTTGCGAATTCGTTGACAAGCGAAATCGGCTGCCAGCCATTATTTTTCCAAAATGTAAAAAAGTGTCTTTTCTTTCGGGAAAAGTGCCCTTTCTCAGGATTGAAGGCCATTTTTCAACAAAAAGGCAATTTTTATTTCTATATCGCTTTAGTTTCTTTCACGGTCATGGTGGATTCCTCTTATTTCTGAGTCAACGTACCAATTCCCGAACCACCTCAAAGGTGCAATATATTGTTGGCTGCTCACCAAACTTTTTTCTCCTCCTTGGTGCACCTGTAGCTCTGTTGAAGAGTTGACAAGGCTAAATCTTACATCTAATATTATTTTACTTCTAGTCATTTATTCTTAGTGTCTTAAACCTCCATTTCGTGAAGTTTGAACTTCTTTTTGAAAATTAGCTTCTGGAATTTTGTTGCAGAATTGAATTGCATATACCTTATTCACACTATAATAAATTGACATATAATAAGAAATTAACGTCTATGAAATGAATTAAAACTGAATGCCATAAATTTGCGTTAACTAAAACCATCAAACTTGCTTGCAGCATTTTTAAAACCAGGTTGGTTTGAGCCCTAGCGGGGCTCTAGCCAGGGCATATTTTTTGTTCATGAATATTGTTTATAAGATTATTCCGGCTCAATATGAACAATGTCCACCCCAGGCCATCCCACTGGTGGTTGGTTTAGTGCTGATGCTAATTTCTTCGTTCTTATGTTTAGCTTTATGTTTTCTAAGGCCCCCTTTCTAGATATATTCGTTGCATTTCCCTTTTCCACCTCCTTCTTACACCGCACACGCTAATTTTGATACACACGACATGTATTCCTATATGCAGTTTTGTGACGCCCCCGCGGGACATTGAGCTTCGCGGGTAAACAATAGGATAATTTTATTAGACAATTGTTTACTCGCGTTTTATTAAGAGGCGATGATTTGATTTGCGAGGCCACTTCAGCATGGTTGAGTAAGACGGGTGTAACGAAACTCAAATTACGGATATACATAATCCTTCTCCGATAGTGCCAAAATAAGGAGACCGAACTGAGGAATTTGACTGTCAGGGGAAAAGATTGCTAGAATTGACTGTCTAGCTGTGGAGAGGCACTAATGCAGCATTCGTAACTGCAAGAAGAGGACATAGTTGAACCGAAACAATTAGCCATTCGTTCGGTGGCCACCGAGGATATTGATGGTTTTCAGCTGCTTTTGGTACTGTAAAGCGCTTCTGGACGATGAATCACAAAAAGCAGAGCTCAGTATCCGAGGTTCCTCCTTCCCCTACCTGCAATGAAAGCCCCAGCCTAATTTTGCAGGAGCCCCAAGGTAGAGAGCTGGTGGTTATGTTTCAATGTGGCTTGGAAAAGGAGGCGTTCGTATTTGAAGCCAAAGATCTCACAGCTGTCAAAGAGCAAGCTTGCATCTTTTTGGAAACAAAGGTGAGAATGATCTTTATATCCTATAAGCCAAATAAACTGACATGTATTTATTTACTGTAATTCATGTGACGGCAATGATGTATATATGCTCAAACGGGGAAATTGGATTGTTTTTGTAAGCAATGGTATGCTTTCAGAAGATAGTATTTGTTGGGCGTTAAATACAGCTTTAAGTTTTTCTAAAATTTGGCTGTGGAAGCTTTGTGCCAGCGAATTCTAGGATGGAATAGGATATTATGTTAATTCTTTCCATCAATCAAGGTCGCTGTTAAATTTTTTTGCTACTGATGAATGTTGCTGTAACATTCCCATTTCCTAGCATATTGCAATAAGGTATCTTCTTATTTTTGTTCGTTGGCTGAACTGGGAAACCACTTTGGTGATTCTGTAAAGATTTAAATGTATTTATCATCTTTAATAAATGTGCACGTTTGTAATGAAACAAGATAAAGGATGAGGCACCCCGGCGCACTGTCTACGCCCCATGCTGTGTCCTGTTCATGTTTATGCAATGCTCAATGATTTCTCGAGATTAACAAGCTGATCTCTCCTGCCCCCTTGATTAATTACCTGGCCACCTTGAAGATTGATAGGTATAATTTGGCTGTTATTGACATGTATCAAGCAGTTAATTGATTCCTGCTTAGACATTTGCACACAACTATATTATATGCATGCCTACATTTGGCAGTTTAGAGAAAATAAGATATTTTTAAGGGGAATTTTAGTTTCTCTATAAAATAGTTGTCCAAGTGCAAAGCAAATCACCTTCGTCTCTTCATCAAGTGCTCTGTGGCATCAAAAGTTTTTTACAAAGTTTTGCAAGTGTTCCAGTTGAGTTGTGTTTTAAGTTTGGTTTGGTTGGATTTGATTTTCATCATTAGTTGATCATAAAATCAAATTGAACTCATAATCAGTTGATGCCAAAGTTTGTGTACATAGAGCTTTGCAACATTGTATATCACTGGCTATAAATTGATAAATTGAATTAGCATATCTTACAAGATTTCAGGTTAAGTAATCTACATGTTGTTTGTTTCAACAATTTCTTCTAGGATTACCTCTTAAGAAGAAAACCAATGTTGAACATGCATTTTAGGCAGTGGTAAACAGGAATATGTCTACTTAAAGTTAAAAAAGTTAAAAAGGAATAAATTAAAAAGTCTTTTAAGGCAAAACTGAAAAAGGGATCCATAAATGTTAAACACTATTTTCCAATACTAAGAATGCATCAAAGTTCAAGGCAATAATTCACATTGTCAATATATCAAAATAAAATATTCACTATATTTTGAAAATGTTATTTTGAAAAATTCTATACTTGTATGTTCTTAGGTTAAACAACTATTTCTTATATATCAAAAATTTCATCATGTTTATATGATTTATGTTTGCTTCCTTAAATTGAAATAGTATTGAGTTGTATATTTATTGGTGGTTAACGGTATTCTTTATAACTGTATTCTCTAGGAAGTTTTCAGTTTCAAGTTAAAGTTGGTAAAATTTGCTCACAGCAAAAAACCTTAATTTGATGATGAATTGTGAACTGAATGGTTAATATGAAGACAGAGTTTGCCAATCAGATCATTAAATGATGTCACAATGGACACCAAAACCTGTATGAGCAATGTAGCACCATTTATCCCAATTGAATGCTTTTACATCTATTCCCTTTAATTTAAATAATCAGAATCAACTGTTGTCCTGAGAAGAGTTATAAAAATATAAGCCATGGTTTAACACATTATACTCAGTAAATATGGCTACATTCATACTTTAATACATCCAACAACAAAAATTGCATGAAAAGACCTCTTAAAATTATGAGATGAAAAAACATATTTGTCAATATTGAAGCTCTAACAATCTTAGGTATCAGCATCTAAAAATATTGATTTTAACAAATCATGCAACCAATAACTAAAGTTTTATAAAATTGGAAATACTTCTGTTTAGGTGACCGGTTCCATTTCCACAAATCATCATCATTATAACATTGAATTCAAATTTTTTTTTCTTAACATTCCAATCACTTGTTGATTTTTTTAAAGAACTTAATTCTCTGCTTAATGTCATCTTTTTGAATTATATTAAATGAGTCTATGCTTCATAACTTGTGTTGCAAAACCAAATATTCTTTCACAATTAAACCCAATTGATCTTATGTAGCTACCTCATCACAGTTTTTTAAATTTCTTTTTCTTGGAAATGAAGTTTGCTCTTTTCTGTTTGACTCAAAATGCTGATCCCTAAAGAACTGAATGTTTTATAAATGCAGAAAGCGAAGCACAGAGTATGGCTCATTATAACCTTGCTTGGACCTAGTTGGTGTCACACCAATCAAATAGTCCACCTCTGATACTAAAGCAGGGTGTACCACAGGACCAAACAAAATAGTTACATCTTGTACACAAAACAAAAACTAAATGATTGAATCTTAATTGTTGAGCCTTCCTTTATAAATAATAAAGAGAATAAATCAAATCGAAAATGCAATAATGTGTTTACTCAACAATGTTTAGCAAAAGTGAGGGGGTTTACTTACCTAGCTCCAACCTTTATAGATAGGGTTAAATAAAGTGTTTCTTAATGTGTTGGGTGGATGCATGTTTTCCAACTTTTGGATCCTAATTGCTTGAAAGCTATTTTGTTCTACCTTTTTTTCTACATTTATATTGTTCTTTAACCCCGGAAGGCTAGAAACTCCAGCTGAATGTGAGAGACTTGACAACAATATATGTGCTTTTTTGTTTCTAATTATTTTCTAAGCTACATTCTTCGCTGTTTTTAATCAGTAGCTGCACGCTTAAATAAAAAATGGATACCCAAATGTTGATTAAGTAGAAGGTAATATAATCTTAGGGCTGGAAAAGGTTTCAGTTGACAGCAGACTGATAAGGTGGATAGAATTTGCAAAATGGCAATGTTTTTTAATCCCATTCTTAGCCCTAATGTTAACATTGTTGTGTAAGTTATATTGCAAAATAGTACCATATTAGCTATGAAGTAGAGATATCACACCAAAATGATTTACAAAATTCAAGTACAGTCAAAATAAATTATTTTGTGGCAAGTCATGAAAAGTATAGGTAAATTTGGTGTTTAATCATTAAATGTTTAGGGGGGGGGGGGTGCTGAGTTTGAAATTTCTGGTCCTAACTTGCTTACACAGAAAAGTAAATGATATTTTAAGTTTTTTGCCCAAACTTTGTTGAAAACTATTCAACTATCTGAAAGCTATTCTTATATTGATAGTTTAGGCTAGGGGTCAAGGTATAAGAAAACATTAAAAATTGGGGGTCAAATTTACGTTCGATTTATTTTTGCTCAAAAGCTATGGGTAAGGGGATTTTCCAGAGATTCTGATATGATCGTAAATCTGCAAAAATGCACCAAGAGCTTGTGCTTTTTAATAAATCAGGTTCACTACTAAAAATTTGAATTTTTTTAGCCTGGGCTCCAAAGCCACAACTACTTTCAGCTACTTCTGACTACAGGCTTGTTTTTAGACACCAAAGAAACAAACTGTAACATAATTTTCAACTCGAAAACTGAATAAACATCCAGTTATTAGAAAATGGCCCATTTTTGATAATAACTCAACTGCTCCGCTTTGCTTGTGATTTATTATAGATAATGAACAAGATTTTTTTCCCGGAAACAACAACAGTCAGTTGTGAAGAACTTTGTCAAAAAAGGACCAGGGGAGCACAAAAAATGGATGCTACCAAGGAAATAATTTCGGTTTTTAGGCTACCATTTTAGGGTTACTGTCAAAAAATACTACTATTTGAGGGTAATTTTTTAAAGTTTCAGCGTTGACCCTCTTTGACCCTGACTGAACCCTCCTGTTAAGCGATAATGGGAGTACCCCCCCCCAGGCTGATACACCCCTGGGGGATTTAACGCTGTCAAAGTATGCTTTGCTAGGATGGCCTGATATTGCATTTATAATAAAGACCCAGTGAAGCATGCAGTCTTTTCATCCAGCTCAAAGCAAATGCAGTGTAATATTTGTCTTACGTCCTGTCCTTATTTGCCTAGAAATTTCAATTATGGGATTCTTATCTCTGTTGCTGCTGCCTTTAAAATAAACATAAATAACCAGAATGCAATTAACCAGTTAGGCATGCTTATTGTAAGAACTTATTGTGCTGAACTGTTTTTCTTTTCAATCAAATGTTAATCTCATTAAAAGAGGGAAATGCTCAATAGTGTTATCTTGATCCTGTCAGGAGAAAACAAAGGGACTGCTCTTGATAAAAGGGATTTTTCTGAATTTTAACATGCTTTCTAAATTTTCACCATTACAAAATAGAATGTTATTGTTTTATCTTGAATTACATTTGATAACAGTTTATTGTAGGTTTGATTTTGAATCGTAGCCTGAATAGGTTTATTTTTTTGTAAACTCGTTGTTTTTTCAACTGAGTCAGTAAAATAAAGGTTCTTCAGTCATCGAACACAAAGTAAAATTGCATGTGAAATTTGAGGGCCAAGAATGCAAGGTTTGTGTGACTGTGACTGTGGTATATGATGTTTGTATTACTTTATTATTATGTGAAGCTTTTGCTGTTTAAATTAAAAAATAATAATCTTTGATAAAAAGACAGATACACTGCATGTATCGACCAGTTGCCTTGATAATTTGTTTATTAAGTCAAAACTTCGCATGATTTTTATAGTTTTCCCGTTGTTCAGTAGAGTCTTGTCGCCATGAGTTGGTGCACTAGTTCAACCTTGATTTTGTACCCTCTCGTTTTAAAGTTTGAAGAAGAAGCAATAAAAGTCGAGGTTTGCCAAAAATTAACGCAAAAACGATTTGCTGACACCATTTCAACATTTATGCAGTTTCTAGCGTTGTTTGGTTCACATGCGAAAATTTTTGCAAATATTTTGAAGTTTGTTTGCAGAATTTGAAAAATGAGTTCCGTCATTTTTAGACTGTCTTTTCCGGCAGGGTAAAATATTGTTTTATTTGTTGCCTTCTGTTTTTGATATAAATACAACTGCAATACTTCTGCAGTTCCGTTAAACGTTGAACATTAAAAATTCGAGAAAAAACTTGTAAGTTGTTCAATATCTCTTGAAACAAATGATTTTTTCAGACCGCTTTTTATTTTCCACACGTCGCCATAGTGGTGCACTTCCTGAAATCCACCCAGGGTTGCCTGTAAAGCCATAAGCGTACGGGAAGAAATAATCGAGGGGGCTGCCTTACAAAAGTTCTATTGTTTACCAAAAATCTTGCTGGACTAAGGAAAGATTATTATCTGATTGGGACTAATTTTCAAAAAAATCCAAACGTTTGGGGGCTACAGCACCCTCCCCAGCCCAATAGCTTTATATCTCCTCTAAACATCCCCTTTTACAGGATTTAAAGTATCAGATGAACATAATTATATATAATTATCTTACAAAATAGTTGGCTGTTCTATGTTGTTACTTAAAAAGATGCAAATTAAACAAATTCTTACACCCATAGTCTTTGTAGTGGTGCTAGCGCACTTTATTTTGGCGCGTGCAGCAGTATGGCGACGAGCCTACGTTTCTTTCGCACAGTGTTCTACTTGTTAATGTTGGTTGTACGGAAAGCAAATTAAATAAATTTAAGAATACCTTGTTTTCAAACAAGATAACACGTATTTGCTAATGGCGACTCATGCACCAACTCATCGCAACAGGACTCTAGTTCTAATGATCAAAATTGAATCAAACAATGAAGTAAGCGTCGAATAATACTAACATTTTTAATGTGCACCCTCTGTTTTCTATACGAAACTTGCTGTTAATCTATGAATAATCAGATGAGTTATGGACTTTCGCGAAAGTTGATAACGCTAAGCATAAATATTAAATATTGAAATTTTGAAAAAATGCAGAATTCCGAAATTCTTGCTTTTCCATGAATGCAATATGTATAATGAGGTTTTTTAGCACATTAAAAAACTGGAAAAGCCAATGCCGGTCCCTGTTTCCTTATAAAAATACATGTTATTTGAGTCGCAGATGAGTGATTCATTTCGCCAAGGTTGCGGGATACCAAGCATCAAGCAACGTGGTGTCACAGCCACAAATACCTTCGAAACTTTTAAAATTATAGCGAACTTGAAACATTGCACACTTGAGTTTAATCATATTCAAACACTGAAATTCGTACTGGAAATATTCGATGCATAGTTGATACAAAGCTGAGTTAGATTTCTGAGTAGATAAAGTTTAAACATGGTTTAAATTATTGCAGTTCATTCTGAGAAAAGATGACAGGTCATAACCACTAATTTTTTATAAGTTTCAGAATTCCTATACCGTAAATCCTCGAATTTGCCCCCTCTCGAAAAAGCCCCCTCCTCTCGAATAAGCCCCCACTGCTACCGTAAATTCTCAAATACGACCCCTCAATTTGACGGTTTTTGCCAGCTGAGGTTGCCTATGGCGTTTTATTGAATTACCACGACAAATTCGTACTTTTGGTAGTAATTAATTAAATGCTCATAAAGAAATTCCTACTAAAATTAACAAAGTCTTTTAATAATGTCTTCTTATTGTCTAAAATAATTTTTTAAGCCCCCCCCCCCACTCGTATAAGCCCCCCTCAAATAAGTCCCCGTCCAAAAATATCAAAAAGAAATAAGCCCGAGGATTTACGGTAGTTTCGTTTACGGTAGTTTCGTTTTGCTTTTGTTTATCGAAATAGAAGCGGGCTAATTCGAGGATTTACGGTAGTTTCATTTTGCTTTTGTTTATCGAAATAGCAGCGGGCTAATTCGAGGATTAACGGTAGTTTCGTTTTGCTTTTGTTTATCGAAATAGAAGCGGAAGGCTTTTGCATTGTAATAACGTATATGCACAAATTTCCGAATTTATGAAAGTACGTCTTCTACTCGGGGGAGATAGCCCGGATGCCCACCCGCTCTAAAGATATAATGTTTGTCTCATTTTTCTGTCCACCGGTTTCACAAGTGTGGGTTGGAGTATTTTTGAAAACGGATGCAGCATGTGATATGATATGTTCCTTTTCTCTGTGTAAACATTTGGTAAACACACTTGGTGACAATGGCTAAGCCCTGCGACGTAGCTAGTGGGGGATGTGACACCCCCTCCCCCAATTCTTCATGAGTTTGTCGGTAAATTTTCAGTTGGTGCAAAAATTCCCTGGTTTGTCGGTTGAAATCGTCTATCAGTATGTGAAATAGCGCCTAAAATTCCTCTTATCTATTTCTTCGTCGGTAAATTTTGCTATTCATGACCCTCCACCCCCTAGTCTGGAAGGTCAAGCAACGCCATTGGCCTAAGCCCAATAATTTCATGTTTAAGCCTAGCGCACACAGCAGATTTGTGTTCCAAAAGACGACGATTTTTGTCTTTTACGACAGAAATCTGTAATGTGTGGGTTCAAAATCGAGAGATTTTCGACATCAAAGATGATTGGTATTCGAAGTCGCGGAGTCGAAAGACAGGCCTTCCATCCTAAAAACTAATTAAAAGTTTGTTTCCTTCATATGACTCTATTTTGAGCTTATTTTGGCAAAAGGATAGCGCATCCTTCACTGGAAGTCGTAGCAAAGAAGGAGGAAATCCGAAAACAGTCGTGCTGTGTGCCGGCAGAAACTTCATTCGAGAAAGACAAAAACTTCGTCTTTGGTGACAAAAATCTGCTGTGTGCGCTAGGCTTTTGCTTGTACCACTGGAAGGGTGTATTTCCCCGATGGATTCAAATTTGCATTTCCGATGCCAGCTCTACAGAACTTATATATAATTTATGAATACTTTCAACGTCAAGAACTACAGATTGTCAAGGCTTCACTCTTTACGCAGCTATTATTCGGTCTTGTAACTACTAGCGTGCTTTTTATTGTTGAAGCACCTGCTTTTTTGTACTTTTGTGGCAACTAAAGTAGTTTTCACAGTTTTGATTTGGTTGCTCGTGCCTGCTATGAAAATCAAATCATGTTGTGAATGTATAATATTCGACCAAATTTCGTAGAGTACCTAATTCTACTTCTAAGAAAAGTAAATTCACAATTAGGAAAGGTAGGTTCATCGATTTTCCCTTGGCAAATTTTTTGTTGATTTTTTAATGTGCCTCGCTATCTTCGGCTTTTATTTTTTCTTATATGTTCTGGTTAAGCAAACCAGAAATTTATATTAGTCAAGTTTCCCAGTAAAATATTTTCTTGAAATATTGGTGAAGAATAGAAGATTAATGAAATCCAACCTAGCGGCTCAAGTATGCGACAACCTGTAAATTCATCAGGTGTAGACACCTGTAAAATTGTCCTATTTATTTTATTGTTTTGTTGGTAATCTCGTATTAATCTCGTATCTGAATCTCTTAAAATGTCGTACATAATTCTCTTGCCAGTTTCCACAGCATGGTCATTATGGACTTGCCGAATCTATCTTGCTTTTCAAACACAACTATGGCTCATTCAACTTGCTTGAGCTCATCTCCGGCATGGAAGACATTACCGGTGGCGATGTCATCGAGATAGTTATGAAATGTAAGTTGGCAAGTCTCGTATTGTTTTGAAACACTTTCATGTTTTTCCTACGTAAGCATCCATATTGTTTGTCGTAATATGTTGTACTCTGTAAAGAAAACATTGTTATTTCAAAGCAAGATAATTCCCTAGCAAGTAAACAACAACATCAATATTTGGGAATGTAATACTAACCTTGCTACAATGTCGTTATTTATTTACTTGAAGAAACGTCATAACTAGTCGATGTTTTCGATTTATTTGCCAGTTTTCTTGTTAGAAGCTTCTCATATTTGCTATTCGAGATAGTGGATAGGAGAGATTTAACATTTTCTTTATTACATAATCATCAAATTATTATATTATATTATACTATATTATACTATATTATATTATATTATATTATATTATATTATATTATATTATATTATATTATATTATATTATATTATATTATATTATATTATATTATATTATATTATATTATATTATATTATATTATATTATATTATATTATATTATATTATATTATATATATTATATTATATTTTATTATATTTTATTATATTATATATTATGTTACATTTTGTTACTTTTATTCTTTTTGTTCTATCATTTATTTCAATATTACGTTGCATTATATTTTCATAATATTTAGCATTTTTCCCCTTTATGGAGAAATAGGACTTTTTCGATGTGATTAATTTGCTGATATCACAATGCTTACCGCTACAATGTTTCTGGAAAGTAATAATTCCTTGGCAATTTGGTTTCTTCTTTGTAATGATATTGATTAGCTTTTTTCTTTCTTTAACTAATTGATATAAACTAGACTGGACGAGCAGAATCTGTTGTCTCGAAATTTTGGCGCATTTCCTTTGTTAAATTTTCTAATTTGGCCATTATTTATATTCTTTTTAACTGAATTGGTATAAGATTATGTGTAATATTAATACAATGATCATTTTATAGCTGCAAGATACCCCGATGACAATGCGATTCGACCACATATGCTCAACGTCCATTCGTACAAAAGCCCCACCTTTTGCGATTTTTGTGGTGTCATGCTTTTCGGGCTGGTACGTCAAGGTCTCAAATGCGAAGGTAGGTATATTTCCTTCAATGTGTTTTATTTATTTTAAAGAATAAAGCCTGCAATCGTTGTTTTAAAGTGCAACCAATCACCAGTAGATAGATGTCTGTGGCATGTAGGTTATTGCAGAACTTTGGTGTTACGAGCTCCGCTAGAGTCCAAAAATTTCAGCAAAAACAAGCATTTATTCTCCCAAAGCAGAAGCCGTTTTGCAGCAGATTTGTCATTGCATATAATGTCACGAAAGAAAAATATTAAAATCGTAAATTTTCAGTCTGTAAGAAAATTTGATATTGTCTTACAAATGGCGGGTGTCCACAGAAAACGTGACACTGAGCAATTTTGGCACCAAAACCCATCCTTGTTGTACCTAAATGGCAAACAGCAAGTCTCGATCTTTCACGCCCAATTATACATCTCAGTGTGGTCAAGCCTCTTTCATTTAAATTCCGCCTTAAGAGGATTTTAAGATCATTTCAACGTTCCGCTTAAATTATTAAGTTTTGAAAAAGGTCAAAGGTAGAGGAGGTCATGAAGTTGAAAACGTCGTTAAAACAGGCTTTCATGCTAAGAATATCCCCGTGGAAAAGGTGGGTCCATATTTCGATTTAACATACTTTGGCGGAGGAATAAAAAAGCGCATAATTTGTAACGTCAAATATTGCGAAAATTTGAACATGAAAATAATCTGGGGATTGAAGCTCAAGTCTGCTAGAATTTGGTTTAAATATTTTTAAAAAGCTTTCAACTGAACTGAAATCTTGCAATGGATTGCCAACATTCCAAAAATTGCCAAAAATGTAAACAAAGTTGCCATATGAGAAAGATAGAGATGATTTAGAACAAAACTAAACGAGTTATTTTAAAACCTGATATTAAGAATGGAAAGAATTACAAAAAAATTTAAAAAACATGATTAAAATATTTCTTGCTACCGTATTCAACAATCTTTTGGCTTCTTTGACAATCAAAATTGTCAGTGAACGCGGAGTGATTGTAAGTATTTTGGGTTGCTCAAAAATTTACTTTTTTTAGGAGTAAAAATAATATAATTGATCTTAATCTTTGTGATAATGTGTGCACAAGAATAGTCTTGTTCACTGGATTCCAGTGCATGTCGACTGAAGGTCTCATACCTTCCCAGCATTCACTGTTAAATTGATGCCTTAGCTGGATTTGCTATAAATATCTTATCACGTGTGGCGCCACTTATAGCATCATTGTTGCTGATTGTACGAGCAGGACAATAGATGATCGCAAGTGATGTGTAAGTGGATTAAACAAAGGCAAATGTTTCAAGTATGACTTGATGTAATGGGAGAAGAATATATGAAAGAGATCTTAATTAGGATTTTTGCAAGGTGCTATGAGCCATGACTCATCTGCAACTCAGGACACAATTGAATTGGATTTGTAAAGCGTTCTTGTTATGTAAATACAAGAAAAGACCTGCGTAGAAAATTCCAGCTTTTCATAAACCGAAGGTTTGCGTGATGGCTATGGATTGTGTTGAGTATGACGTAAACAATTGTCGCCTTCTTGAACCGTGGGTATAAGCCCAATTCTTGGAAAGGTCTTTGCACGGGTTAAGGAAAGGGAGAGATTCGGAAACGCTCGATTCTTGGAGAAATGAGGTTTTCAGGTAAACATGTTTTAGAGAAAATTGTCAATGAAAATGATGGTTAATTTAAGGTGCATCGTATGATATTTTATAGTCTTTCGTTTTTACCGTAACAATTCTTGCTGCAATTTTTTTGGCATTGGGTAAGCCGTTTTTGAAAACCACGTCCCCGCACCGTGAATTTTATAGAACAATCATTTTTGTAAATTACAATTTTTGGCGAATGCTAACATTTATCATAACCAGTAGCAAGTGCGCTAGTTATTAGGATATGCTTGAGTCAAAATTGTCACCCTATTTGTATTTTAAAGTTTACAACTGATGAAAAGAGAAACGAGGGTATTTTAAATATTTTAATTACTTACGTTGTAATGATACAGAAGTTTCTTTCTCAGCGGACTTTGATGGATTAAGGCCAAAAGGAACTAAAGAATAAGATTAAAAGTCAAACTTCCGGACTTCTGCAAATTGAAACTTTGAAAATAATATTGTAACTAGAAGGTCTTCGACTGTCACATTGTAGAATTGTTCTTTATGAAATGAAATGAAAAGAAAAGAGACAAAGGGTATTTAAAAAGAACCAGTTTTCTTTGTTGTGTTTCCCATTGACTATTTCCCCTATTATTCCAGTTTTAAGATCTTTCGACTAACATTTCGCCTACATGATATGCCAGCTGTGAAATGAAGATTATTTAATGAAGAAACGAAGAAGCTCCATGCAGCTGTTCAAAACAAATCATTTTTTGTTAATTCGGAATTTTTTTTTGAAAGTCGATTATCTTCGAAATTTTTAAAATGACTTATTGTTTCATCAATGAATTAGCAACAGAATTTTATTCCGTTTGTCTGCTGAGTTCCTATACAAGCAATCGCCTTGTCCCAACATAAGTAAACCGTATGTTGCCGAAGAACAATCTTGGTAGGTAGGTATACGTGGTGCACCCTTACAGGTGTGTAGTGCACCCTCGCAGATGTGTAGTTCACCCTTGCAGGTATGTAGTGCACCCTTGCAGGTGTGTAGTGCACCCTTGCAGGCGTGTAGTGCACCCTTACAGGTGTGTAGTGCACCCTTGCAGATGTGTAGTGCACCCTTGCAGGAGTGTAGTCCAACCTTGCAGGCGTGTAGTGCACCCTTACAGGTGTGTAGTGCACCTTTACAGGTGTGTAATGCACCCTTGCAGGTGTGTAGTGCACCCTTGCAGATGTGTAGTGCACCCTTGCAGGAGTGTAGTCCAACCTTGCAGGCGTGTAGTGCACCCTTACAGGTGTGTAGTGCACCCTTACAGGTGTGTAGTGCACCCTTACAGGTGTGTAATGCACCCTTGCAGGTGTGTAGTGCACCCTTGCAGATGTGTAGTGCACCCTTGCAGGAGTGTAGTCCAACCTTGCAGGCGTGTAGTGCACCCTTACAGGTGTGTAATGCACCCTTGCAGGTGTGTAGTGCACCCTTGCAGGTGTGTAGTGCACCCTTGCAGTTGTGTAGTGCACCCTTGCAGGTGTGTAGTGTACCCTTGCAGATGTGAAGTGCACCCTTGCAGATGTGTAGTCCAACCTTGCAGGCGTGTCGTGCACCCTTACAGGTGTGTAGTGCACCCTTGCAGGTGTGTAGTGCACCCTTACAGTTGTGTGGTAGGTACTGGTGGACCCTTGCAGTTGAAGAAAATCTGAAAGAAAAAGAAATAGAATGTTAGAAATGAGACTTCATCTGGAGTGCGTTTCTTTTTCCAATGCTTGACAAAATGATCATTTTGATGTGATTTTTGGAAGTTCTGCTGAGATCTAAATTTTGAACTGCATGACTCGCTAGTAACGGATCGATTTATCGGTACAAACAACGATGATTATCTGGTTATTTGTGCGAATTCGCTGTTAAAGCTGATTTCCACGAGGCGAATTTCGAATTGAACTCGTTTCGCAATTTTCTTTTGATTTCCGCGAGACTGCGAATTCGCTAAAAAAATTTATATTGATTTCCCCAAAAACTCAAAATAAAAAATAAAAACTGCGCATGCCTTGATACCTTCATCAGCCATTTCCCCGCGAATTCTCCTCGTGGAATTCAGTCTTTACCGACGTAGTCAGGTTGCGATGGCATTCACATTTATGTCTAAAGAAAGTCTGACAGACATTGAGCCCCATACAGCAGACTGGAGAACATTAGCTGCCTTCGTTAGTTTTTTTGGGATTAACTAGCTGTTTGAGGACCGAATGAGATAAAAAACTTTTGAGTTACAATTTGCCTATGCAACCCATTTGCACGCTATGACGTTGCTGTTGAGATCATCCTTGTTCTGGGTTGTACTGTCGTTTAATGCTTTGCTTGTTGCAGCACTTGTATTTGAATTCTATTTTACACGATGCAATTCCTAACCGCTTCACAACACTACCAAGTGTTTTCACTAAGTTTATGCGGCAATATTATCGAAATTGGAGAAAAGCTTCGTGTATAACTCCGTGGCCCAGAAACAATTTTATTAAACAAAATGTAGAGAAGAAGGTTTTTTGGCTTTTGTAACAGCTTATTTCGTTTTGTAAGTCAGCTATGAACTTTACGATCTTGGGATTGTGGTGAAGCGAAGGTAGTATTCAAGCATCCAGTCATCCAGGCTGTACAACAACTGCAAAAATTTGCATATCCCAAAAGGGGATATGATTAAAATCGTTGACCCCAAAGTAGGCCTCCTACGCTCCATCTCCCCCTCCTCCCCCTCCCCTCCTCCCCCCTCCCCGAGAGAACAAAATATTATAAATTTCCAAAGTGAATTGGGAATTAGATGCAAAATTCTTTATTTTTCGCGTATAAGTATTTACTTCATATTGATATCGTTCTCTATAGGTTGCGGCGGGAACTTCCACAAGCGTTGTGCCATGAAGATACCCAATAATTGCAACGAGTCTCGATTAAGAAGCGACACTAATAAATCTACCCTTTCAATACCAAGAAAATACTCAGATGCCGCTAGCATTGGATCAAATGCTTCTGGTGATACTTACTTTACTGCATTAACTGAAATGCCCTCTCAGACTTCAAGCCCTTCACCCTCGCTTGGTGCGCGCCGAATGACCTGGACCTGTGGACGCCCTGTAGCCATTGATAAGTTGGTGAACAAGCTGGAAATCCCTCACACCTTTGTCATCCACTCGTATCGAAGACCAACAGTCTGCAATGTCTGTCGAAAACTTGTGAGTTCATGATTAATGTATCTGCGTTCAACTACTTATGTTGCTTTCTTCATTCCCTTTATGGATGATCAACTCATTTATCCCATTACAGACTTCTCTATCCATAATAATCTCCTTTGCTCGTGCCTAAATTCCTTTATCCGTGAGAAACTCTAGACTTACTCTATGAGCCTCTGTTTCGCTACAGCCTCATTTTACGGACGCTACAACAGAATGTTGTCTAGATAAACTCTTTCATCCGGGATAAACTCTTTATCCTTTATTACATCCACCGCGTGGATTGTTCTTACATGCAGCTTGAAGTATGCTGCTGAACTGTAATGTCAGTTTGTTATCAATGGTGTGATTTTTCTTATCAGATATTGTTACCTGTAGACCTTATAAGGTATAAAATGGACACCTTCATTCTAAAGAGATGTAAACCTGAAATTTCAAGACAATTTTAGCCACTTATTGGTTGTTTTATTGCAAACTCTTTAATTGCCTATAACAAGAATCAATGAAGTCTGTAGGCCTAAGATCTCCTTAATATTCCTCTGTACAGGCGCTTTGCGACTGACTCTCTCGTCCCCCTGTACAAATTTTCTCAATATGTAGCGCCCACTTTTTTATCCGCATAAAGTTACTAAGAGCTGTGCTGTAATCTTCGATATTTTTCATTGTCGGAGGCGTTTATGTTCTGTAATTATGTTTTTGCAGCTCAAAGGCCTGTTTCGGCAAGGATACCAATGTAAAGGTGAGCATTCTAATTAAAGTTTATGCAATTCAGCAACATATTTTTAGACTGTATGTTAACCTATAATATGTTAATGAAAGATACAAAGTTAGACATCGATAAATACAGTTTCCGCTAATAAAATTTGCAGCAAGTTGCCCAGGACACTGAGAGAACCAAAATGGTTTGCAAGTCCAGTGCCGTGATACTTAGGTTATGATGGGTTTTTTATACAGACTGCATTATGAGGTTTTTAACAAGAATTTGGTTAGCCAAAGATGAAAAGTCTCTGAGAAAAAGATCTCTAAATTCTAAGAATCTAACCCTGAAGAAGAATCTTAAGAAGAAGTCAAAGAATTTCGGTTGTTATTTTCATCATTAAGTGTATTTTTAAGATTTTCGTTTCATCTGAAGTAAGTTCTACGTCATACTAAATGACTGTTGAACGATTCTAGATTCTAGCCTATACCACCCGAAGAAACAGAAGAAATATAATTCCTCATTACTGCGCTAACTCAGGTGGCAATTCATTGATCTGAAGTTTCCGAGGATATTTGTAGCTTTACAGGCATTTGACATGCAGAAGTACAGCGAATCCAAATGTAACTTAGGCCAAATTAATCAGAACTCAAAACTGCTCACGTGTAACTATGTATAGAAAAAACTCGGATCACTGCCGAAGTCACTAAATGAAAAAATGGCTGCTCGAAGACTCCCGAAAACCGATATGATTAATCGGTAACTTTTAGTGTAGGCGAACGTATAACTTCGTCCGTCTGAACAGCTGAAATATTGAATAGGTTTATTTGGCTATACAATACCTAATATTGGTTAGTATTGGCTATATTATATTATATCCAATATTCACCTGTTTTGTTATATTTTAAACAATATTGTGATGTTCCTTCAGAAGCCATAACCATTTTTTAATGCTCCAAAAATTTTATGGCTTCATTACCTTTAAAATTCACATTTTTAAACTACGTATGGTAGCAGCACTCGTTTGTAGCAGCACTCGTTTGTAGCAGCACCCGTTTTAAATTCGCTGAAATCCAAAATCTTTGCTCTAATAACGGTATTTGCGCCAATGTTAAGTTGGTATTGTTCACACTGCAAAGCATGATAATTACGTTTGTTCATTTTATTCACACATGGTTCTATCATTGAACAACCTCGATCAGAGTTGTAATTGGCTTTTCACTGTAGAGTCTACCTCGTGTTGCCATCATGTTTCAAGCTTTTAATTCACCATCATCTAAGCAAGAAAATAGTTCCATTGTCTTAATATTCTTCGTCGGATCTTTTTATGTTCAGCTTATATAAAGGTTTATGACAGTCCTAAGTATTGAGCATTTTCTGAAGCAGATATCAGCAATTTTTGCTTTACTCGTTAGCTTTTGTTGGTTTGTCAAACATGAATTCATAAGTATGCAAATAAAGGAGAGGCCACGATAGCAGGCTGCTCGACGGACTCCGGAGGAAATCTTGCGACGAAAAAACGATAAAATAGTAGTGTATAAGGAACACCGCAACGCGACGAGAATAAACAACAAAAAACACACAAATCGGTGATGGCTAATATTTCGCCCCGGGATACGGGGCCTCATCAGAGCAAAAGTAAACGAACTAGAAATTTACAAATTTAAAATTAATAAAACTTAAATGATTAGATCTAGCGTTATAAATCAATACCCATTTTGTATGAATTCATAAACCCAGGTTTTTTTATTGCGTACTTTTACCGTCAGTTTTGCTTCGAAATGTTGTTTTATTAAAATATCAAATTAATAAAGTTACAAAATGAAATGTTATGCTTTTCTTGGCCTTTTTTTCAGACTGCAAATTCAACTGCCACAAACGATGTTTTGAAAGAGCACCAAGAAATTGTTTAGGAGAAATTGCATCAATTTCGAGAAGTACGTATATTTTTCGCAAATGTATCTGTCCCGCCTGTTCTTCACTGACAGTTCTTCACTGACTGTGATGACGTCACTTCAACATCTGCTACTGCAACAGTGCCTATTGTGTTTGTCTCTTATCGTTTCGCTGTAAGAACACGCCATTCCCATTTGATACAGAGCGCTTTAATTGTATATGTTGTCGTAGAGATCGAAAATAACACTTGTTTCCGCAAAACCTTAAGATCGCTGCCAGCATTTCATATATATCTATTAAATTGTCGCCAAAAATTTAGGCTTCTCGTGCGTTCAGTTATCTTTATTTTAAATCCCAAGGCTTCTCACGATGGGTTTCTGCGAATTTTGAAATTAAAACTTCATGAAGAAGTTTGCAAAGTTGAATGTTCATTATGGCCAGTTGATTACATATCTGCTAATTCTTCTTGCAATTTTATGTTTTATCCTGACATTAATTTTTATCTAAGCAATCTTTTGGTGATACAAAACTTGAAAATGGCTTTGAAAAAGCAGACATTTGAGTAAACAAGCTTTTCGTCTAACATTCTTCAGAGTTTAAAACGTCAAAACATAGATCGAAAACTCTGCGCTAGGAAATATATATACCCAGTTGTGGATCGAAATAGGCCAATCAGAAACGTGAGCATATGACTCTAATTTTTATCTATTGATTCTTGCTAACATTTGTCAGCCGAAAAGGTTTTAGGAGAGGGTAGAGAATTTCAGCAATAATTTCTAGAAGCTTTGACATTAGGTGTCATCTCTTTAAAGCCTCCCCTTTGCAATACTAAGAAATCATCGAGTATTTTTATTGACAAACAGCTGACTCAGCGCCGGATGACGCAGTTAGTGACAGTCAATCAGACATTGACTTCAACGAATTGCATGAAGATATCGACCAGCAGGAAGATGACGAGGTCATTACTGAGGGGAACGACGCTCAGAAAAACAAGGATGAAGGCCAGGCATTGGCAGAAACAATGAGCAACAATATTCCACTGCAAAGGATCGTCGTGTCTGTGAAACACCAGAAGAGAAGATCTTCTAAAGTACTCAAACAAGGCTGGATGCTTCATTACACCGAGCGTGATACTTCAGTATGCCAAATTAATTGTTTTCATTTCAACACTTTCTTTTTATAGATATATATTAATTTTTTTTCCACGAAAGATTGTTGCAGACATGCGAAAATGACACACAACATATTCAATCATGAAACGAAATCTGCCATATTGCATTTTACAAAAGCACGAGGTAAAATTAAGATGTTAAGTACTTGATGTGAATAGGGAGAACGAAGCGTTATTTCTAACAATTTCCGGATCTCTGCTGGAAAGATATACAGCATTTTTTGACTGACTTTCTTAAGTACTATCAAGCTATGGTAGTTATGGAAAAAATGAGTCATTCACAAACATGGCTTTCTCGAAAGGATTTTACAAAAAATTTCCCAGTGTTTTTGTTAGAACAAAGGCTAATTCTAAATAAAAAGAATTAATTTTAACATGTGCTACCTTGATGGAAAAATACACAAGGTCATCAAGTCCTTACCGAAAAAACACTGACGAAGTCCGTGGATAATTGTCTAAGAAAAAGAAATGGGTTAAAAGAATAGAAAAAATGGACACTACACAAGGTTTATTTGGTAAAGACGTGAATCTCTAAAAGATGACATTACGCTCATGCTGGGAAAGTTAATGGAGCCGCTTTGTTTCAAGGAAAAGCGTGAAAAAGCTTATGCTGAAGTTTTTGCATAAGGTTCTTTTCAAAATCAGACTCAATTTATAGACTACCCTTTCTCCCTTGTACGCCATTTGCTGAAGACGACCAATGTCTATGGTATGAACAGATAAAAAAACACAATATTACACAAATGGTTGATATTACACGTAACTCTTCATTATTTAACTTTATTTGCTTGCGATTAAAAATGTTTGTCGTTTGCATAATAATTCGGAGTATTTCTTTACCGTAAACAACTGTTAACATATAAAGAATGCCTTTTGGAGTTGATTAGTTTCCCATAGAAGGACTTCCCGTGCGGCAACTGCCGTATAATAGCAGTGATTGTGAACGTTATCCTAAAGCAAGTTTTTTCTTTGCAGAGACGAAAGCATTATTGGCGTCTTGACACAAAACATTTGACGATGTTTCAAGCTGACACTGGGCGGAATTACTATAAGGTTTGTCTTTTAATTGTCTCTTCGTTGGTGAAGAAGAATTTCGAAAGGTAGCGACCCGCAAACTCTATGGCCAATCGCTTGTCGCAAGTCTATTGTCGCAAATCTATTGTCGCAAGTCTATTGTCGCGCACATGACTTGTCACAAGTCACTTGTCGCAAATCTATTGTCGCCAATCAGTTATCAAAATTCATTGTTCTAGTACTGCTTGTTGACACTGGCAGCGAGACTGAAGAGGCAAGGTGATTAGGGAGCATAGAAAGGATTTGTTTTCTCTGTAGAGTTAAATACATTTTGTCCCCATGAATTCGGTGATTACCTTTATTCCCATTTGGTAATTTAGTCCATAAGTTTTTGTTACATGATTTACTCGGCTAATGTTTTACTTTGTATCAGAGAGCAAGTAGCTTCATAGCACAGCAGAGAATAAGATATCGAAGACTAATGAGGAGGAAGACATATCTAATTTTCCATGAAAATCAAACTTGCAAGGGTAGCATTGTGAGGAGTAACTAATAGCCGAAAAATATGTTTTGTAACCATTCGAAAAAAACTAAGCCAAACTGGGCAACATTGTCGGGCAATATGTCACATATTGCTGATGCTACTCAAGTGTTGTCCAGTTTGGCCACCGTGTTGGCCGACAAATTCATCAAGAAATTTGTTGCTCGAAGTTTGGACATGCACAAACATTTTTCGGCAACATTTGTTGCTCAGCTCTATGTTGTTCAGTTTGATCATCTTGTCGGGCAACAATTAACCTTACTTTCCAACAACTTGCGCAGTGTTGTATTGCAAAACAGTATGCTCAAGTCGATTAAAATAAAATGGCCTGTCAAAATTTGAGCTTTGAAGTTGATTGTACAGAATGGGAAGAAAACCATGGAAGAAAGAATAGTTCAGGAAGAATAAAAAGGTCGCGTCTGAAACAAGTCCAAGTGCAAGTTCTGCTTCTACGAGTGCTCAACCAAAGAGTGCTAAAAACAAAACACAATAGTGTTGTGATGTCAAAATCAGCTTCCAGTAGCTGCAGCTTGCTTTCTTTCTGCCATACTTATCCAAATTCTTGAAAACCACTTAAAAATCAAATTTGGCACGCTGTTTTGACAACACCAGCAAAAGATGCTGCACGACAATTTTACCTAGTTTGGCCACCATGTTTCGACGACAACAGAATCAACAAAATTTCGAGAAACATTGTCGGGCAACGATGTTGCCCGGTTTGGCCAAGGCTTTAGAAACTCAGGAAAAAAAGCGAGATAACTAGTATTCGGAACTTGGAGTAGCAACTAAGAACCGTCCTGTTCTTTACACCAAAAGCGTAAAACAATTTCTATAGTCTATTATTCATATTTCTGTTTTTAGCCAATTTTTTATTCTATCATTGATTTTTAATCGACACTGTTTAAGTAATGTACTAGAGTTTAAGTAATTCTGATATTTCTGTTCCTTTATGTGGTCTAAATTTGATTTCAAAGTCAAACTTTTTTGTTAATGCGATTTTGTTTTTTTTGTGGTAAAGGGTACTTTCGACTTTGAGATTTTGAATCTAGGTAAGGTTAAATTATTTATTTTAAGTCTTCCTAAATACTCTTACACTAGTGGTAAATAATTTTTCTTATAGGATATTCCGCTCCAAGACGTGCTGGCCATTGAAACCAACACAGATCATTCGGGAAAGCCTGAAAAAGGCGGGGCTTACGTCTTCGCGCTGAAAACGACAACTTGTATATATTATTGTGGAGAGCGTGAAGAATTTGATGAAAAAGGAAGCATAATCCCAGCGGAGCCAGATAGCGGCAAAGGAATTAGAATTGGTTTATCATGGGCAGAAATCGTCAAGAATGCTCTTCAGCCCATCGCCATGAGAACTGAAGCTGCTGCGGCTGCCGCAAGCGTCGTTGCAGGATCTGCCGCGAGGTCATCAGCGCGTAAGTAGAGCATCTTGTTATTTTTAATGTCACCAATATATTTTTTGGAAATAGGGAGCTCCTAGAAACGTTGACTTAAGTAAATTACACTTAACGAGGCATCAACGCAAAATTTTAACTTCTGAAAATGGCAACAAAACTTCAGTCTTATGAAGTTGGGACTATAAGTGCGGTCGAAAAACGCATCTACGTTCTATTCATCCCATACATGTTGCGAGAAGCAAGCAAGAGAAGCTAGTGCGATTCAACTTTTGGTAGCCTAGTATTTTTACAGTCTCATGGTCATAAATAAATAATTGGTTGATCATGTGTCATCCGAAAATAATCGTGAAAGTTCTCGGTCGACGTAGCCTTTGGCTGATCACGTCAATGAAATAGAAAAGGTTCTATAAAAACAGGAAGGAATTAAATCGACCAAAAATAAAGTTTCGAGCCGCTACCATCCTGCCTCCTCAAGCCTACCAGCTGTGGTAGTGGACGCTACACTTTCGCGTTACAAAATGAATATTATGGTATTGAAGCTTGGTACAGTCTCTTGGTACAGTCGCCTTTGACACAAAAATGGCTCCCTCAATCAATGCCTGCAAGTCAAAACTCAAGGAAAAATAATCCTTTTTTATATATATATATTGAGGTGTATTGTTGTACATTTATACATCTTTGATTTAGTCATATTCCGCTCTTTTTAATGTTGATTTTATAATATATAACTTTTTATTTTGTAAGTAGTTTTTGCAGAGCCAATTGTAAGACAGTATTTAGACTGAATTTTTAACCTGGGTAAATAAGTTCAAAATGAATTTTTAAAATGAAACCTTTGAAAAATGATATTTCTCGCTAAGCTTCTCTGGTGAAAGTTTGTCCGAAATAGAAAATATTGTACACTAGGATGACCAAAAAAAGTTTCGCGATGCTAATTTTTTTGCGTCGATGCCTCTTTAAAGAAGTTTTCGGTACCGCAAGATTTGAAGATGACACGAAATAGCGGAAACATAGTGTACTGAAATATATTTCTTCCGTTTTCTTCCGACAATCTTCTGAGTATAAACGTCTGATAATGACCGAAAGTAAGCGGAAATTGTATACCGTATATCCTCGAATTCCCCCCCCCCCCCCTCCCCTTGAAAAAGCCCCCACCCTAGAACTACCAATTTTCAATTAGCCCCCCCCCGCCCCTTCGAATAAGACTCCACTGCTACCGTGAATCCTCGAATTGGCCCCTCTCGATTTGTTGATTTTTTTGCCATCTGAGGTTGCCTTTGGCGTTTTATTGAATTACCGCAAAAATTCATATTTTTGGTAATAATTAATTGTTCATAAAGAAATTCCTATTAGAATATACGAGTTCTTTTATTAATGTCTTAAATATCAGAACATGTCTTTAAACAACCAAAAATATCAGAAATAAATAAGCCTCCAGGGGGCTAATCGAGGATTGACGGTATCCAGGTGTGGATCGAAAGTAACGTTATCACTTCTTGAAAGTCCATATCTAAATTCTAAGCAGTCCGTGTTTTTCCTGCAGAGGGTAAAGACAAGATCAAGACAATGGAAGAAAGCGATAAAGAAACCGAGCAACAAGACCAGGCCCAGGTGAATAGATACCGATCTCCAAAACGCTGACTACCACTAGATTTTGTTCGCTCGCCAATTGCGATCATATAGACCTGTACTCGAGCGTGAATAACGCATTTGTAGCGGGCAACAGCTGTTACTACCTAAACAAAACTCCTAAGTAGATTTCGTCCTAGCTTCGGACATCCTAATTTCGTTGCTGTTGAAAATCCACACAAATTATTGTATTCTTTAGACATTCTCGCCTTGCCGGAAAAGGCATGGATAATTTATTCCGAGATATTGTTGTTTAAGGTTTTGTAAGTTGAAGAGCAGTGCAATAGTTCTGAAAGAATAACGAATTGTAATAAAAAATCATCCATACATTCTTCGCTGTTTTCCTAAGACATCTTAATAAATTGATTAGCTTGTCATAGAATATTTTCTAGCTGGTTATTTCAGAGATAGTTTGATCGAAATATGTTTTTCAAATAGGCTTATTCTTGATCATAGAAAGATATCGTAACCGGCCTGGAAAAAATGTAAAAATATTCGTGATGAAAATCGCAATCTTTTGGTTTGTTATATAATGCATGATACCGTGTAGGCACGACTTTAAAGTCCTTAATATGTAGAACAGCATGACTGTAAGTTGCTACTATTCAGTCTTCTGTGATCATCAGGCAAAATGTGCATATTTTTTTGAATACCCTAACCAAAGATAAAAGCATGATGTTACATGCTGTGACGACATTGGCTACACGTGTAATTTCGTTTCGTTTAGACATCAAGAAACTCAATCTAGGCAAGATAAAAGAGTTAAAGCATTGTTAATAGGCGAGTCTGTAATGTTATTATTAAAAAAGCTTATCTATTTTAATTTTGTTTTTATTCAGGATTTCAGCGAGGTTTACCAACTTTTCACTGACGAGATTCTTGGTTCCGGACAATTTGGAGTTGTTTACGGCGGTGTCCACCGAAAAACCGGTCGCGACGTGGCTGTCAAAGTTATTGACAAATTAAGATTCCCTACTAAAGAAGAGAGAGCACTGAAAAACGAAGTCACTATATTGCAGGTAATTTCTTCTTGGCCATTGCAAGTTGTTATTTCTATAAAATAGTTTTTGTACTTTTTATCCTCTATGTCCACCATTTGATCAAATGTGTTTTCATTGCAATTTTTACCTAATATTTTCTATTTTAGTTAATCCCCGCGAATAGTTTCCATGTTTGTTAAGCCTATGTTCTTCCTATAGCAAAACGCAGAGTCATAAATATGGCAAATAAGCATTTTCTAATTCCCAAAAATTTAAATTCACCCAGGGATAGAAGCTGGTACATTTTCAGTTGATTTGAAAAGTAGGTCGGGTCGGTCATAATTTTGTCAATTTAAACAAATTTGTTCTTGCCAAAGATAAAAAAGAAACTCTTTGTTGGAAAGAGAAATGAACGTTGTATGATAAGATTCTAGGCCGCTTTTTGTTGTCTGGCAGTTATCTTGCAGCATGGAAATGTGTAGAATTTCGTCATGAGCATGCCTTCATTGAATTGAGTATACATCTTCATAGTGCTCAGTTCCTTCATTGTAGCTAATGTTTATGGTCTTCGATTTCAGACTATTCACCAAGGAGCAGTTGTTAATCTAGAGTGGATGTTTGAAACGCCTGAAAGGGTAAGCGACAGGATAATTCTGAAATTAAAATTTTCGATAGTCTAATGGATCATCAGTGCAGTGGTGTAACTGAGACATCTTCGGTCCTAAGGGAAAAACTGAAACGGGGCCACTATTTATGGACCGCAAGAAAGACCCAACCAAGGGTGCAGAGCATGTCAAACACGATGCAAGATATAAATATGATAATCTTTCTCGTTAACTAGGGAGAGCTGAGTTACAAAAGCTTCAATTGAAGAACCTCAAAAGTTTTCGAAAATGAGTTGAACTAGAATCAAGTTATAAAAACATGGATATGAGTGTTATTTGGATGCTCCTTTTGGCACGAGACTGCGTCACGCCACTGCATCAGAGTCCTTCTATTGCACTTTTGGGTTGCCTGAACGATGTTTTTTTAGGTTTTGTCGCTTTATTAGAGTTTGTATAGAATTTGCTACTGATCAGGTTAAATATTTTCCGGACCAAATATGTTATAATCTATGCGAAAATTTGAAATTTTTGGCCGCCCTCTTAACTTTTCCTGTCATGTGATTTGATCCGAATTTACACTACCACGTACATTGAGTCTCAAATTTCATTTGGTGTTTAAATGCATGAATTGGTGTTTATCTCAATTGCAGCTTTTACCTCCCACATAGTTCCATGCGTATTGTGATAATTATATCGGCATTGTTTTTCTGTCGCAGATTTTTGTCGTAATGGAGAAAATGAAAGGAGACATGTTGGAGATGATATTAAATAGTTCGAAAGGAAGACTTTCAGAGAAGGAAACGAAATTTCTCATTCATCAGGTTCATATCTCATTCATCTTTATTTCTTCAACCAAATTCTTATTTTTCGAATCTTTGTTAATATTAAAGAAAACATCTTTTTCATTCATATTTATTGCTATTTAGGACATCTTTTAATATTTGATCTATTATATTTTAATATCAGATTAAGTCAAAATTGATTTCTCTTTGAAATTTGAGTCATGGGGTGTTTACTGTGTTATATGTTCCACATGGTGACACCTTTAATGCGCTGTTGTATTAGAAATTTATCTTACATGCAAGATGCATTTTACATTACAAGCACAGGCATTCGCTAAAGAGAGTGAAACTCTTTCAAATTTTTGAAAATACAGAATTAAGCTGTGAAATTATGATTTTTTTTAAGTAGAGTAGTCTTTACTGGAAATAAAAAATAGAACTGGTTGAGAAGATAACCTTGCGCGCTCTAATCTCACTTAGGGTGTAGTCGGACAGTTGATCACGATACATAATGTTAGGCAAAGAACTCTCTTGCTGTCTTAGTTCGCTTAAATAGCAATGAGTAAGTATGACATTTCATCTTTCATCGCAGATCTTGGTAGCGTTGAAGTACCTACACAGTCAAAACATAGTGCACTGCGATTTGAAACCGGAAAATGTTCTCATAGCTGAAAATGTTTCAAAGAGCAAGTTCCCACAGGTAATAGTCGTCTGTTTTAGAAAATTCTAAAATTCACTCGATTCTTTGTTGCTCATTTTTGTGTTTATCCGAGTATAAATTGTGTAGGGAATAAATGTTTTACGAATCTTTCTGTTAAAACTTGTATTTTTAATGTTCATTAGAATATTATGTATCAACTCTGGACAGAAAGTTACTTTAAACCCAAGCAAAATCAAGTGAAAATGGCAGAGACCTCATTTTGGTAGTCTTGGATATATCTACAGTATAATCCGGTTATAACGTAATTTAAGGAACCAGTGTATCAGGTATGTTATATCCGAAGTACGTTGTAACGAGGGTAAGTAAAAATTGACTAAAACCAAGCACACCTTTGGCGGGACCAAGCACACCAGTACGTTATATCCGAAAGTACGTAATAACCGAGTACGTTATAACGGGATTCTACTGTATATGATATATTTACATATATACGATGATACGAAATTGCTCAAACATAGCATACTGAAGTAGCTTCCATCTGACGCTCTGCAGTGAATAAACGTCGAATAAAGACCGGTGGTAGGCAAAAGAATTGTCCGTTTTTCGTGCCACTTTCAAATTTTATTGACGAACCCAGAGTGTTTTTAAATTGTGTTGGACTTTGTTGCTGAACAAGATATGAATTGTACCACATTGTTGCCGGCTTTATTTAAATTGAGTTTAATGTACTTTGCTACCCATAGATAAAGCTTTGCGATTTTGGATTTGCCCGGATAATTGGAAGGGAGTCCTTCCGTCGTTCCGTTGTCGGAACACCCGCCTACCTAGCCCCTGAAGTCCTTAACAACAAGAAGTACAACCGATCACTTGATATGTGGTCAGTTGGCGTTATCATATATGTCAGGTATGTTGTTACGTTACTTTATGATTTTAATTGCACTTTTTTAAAGTCGTATTCTCTCATTTCTGTAACTTGACTAGACAGAAAATGGTTGCACTTCGAGTGGTTGTAGTGTTCTTATGTTTTTCTTGCGACCCTGAATATACTACGACCGGTGGGCGAACCAACGGGCTAGGCCTATTGGCCTATACAAGACACTCAACACCGTTATGATATGAATGGAAACTGATAAGCAATTAAACTAGCGCATATTACATGAAGACAAACAAACATATTGCGCTAAATAGAGTTCACAACAAAGCCGAACAACACATATGACTTTTAAAGTGATACTCTTATGACTCTAAGAGATAGAACAACACATATGACTGTAAGAAAAGTGTTACTCTGATCACACATTATAAAAATGCCTCACTTCACGTAATAATACCTCTGGCAACCTCTAAGCATCTTGTCCCTCTATGGCGGGGTCCTTGTAATAGACAACTGTTAGATAACTGAAATCGTGGCTATTGTGTACAGTATAATGCTAAGATCTATCTAGGATCTAAAAGACATCTAGGACCTATAATAATAGGAGAGAAATTTTGTTTCATGCAATGCTCGCAACACATGTTGAAAGTTTTCTAAAATTTTGTATATAATTTTTTTCAGTTTAAGTGGTACATTCCCTTTCAACGAAGAGGAAGAAATCGCCGATCAGATAAAAAATGCTGCATTTATGTACCCACCAAATCCATGGGCTGAGGTCTCGGCCGAAGGTATTTGCTTATTAATATTTTGCTTGCTTTCCACCTTGAATTTCTTGAAGGAGGCTCAAATTCAGTGATGTGTTTTCCTGCGTGGAAAGGCTCACCTTAAACTACGCGTTAAGGTTTTAAATGCTAGTTAATACTGTTGTGTCATATGCGGTAAGCACGTTATTTGTGTATTTTAACTTAAGTTTTGTTCCTTTAATGCTTTATACAAAGTAAAAGCTTTCATATAAATAAAAGCTCGCCAAGTTGCGTATACAAGCATTTGTCGACTAAAAAGAATAAGTTATTCCTATTTCAAAGATTTTCCATGCAAAAATCTAAAGAAAATGTATGACCAAAATGTAATTAAAGTCCATTCGATCTCTTTCTAAAAGTGGAGCACCTTTTTGTTAGTTAATGCAGATCCTAATTTGTCCCAAACTCTAGCCCCACCAAAAGCAAGGCCCTTTCGGCTGAGTGATATTTCACCTGTCTGAAGATTCCAACCTAGTTTAGAACTGCATG